>NW_006293349.1:3571143-3574169 GCF_000327345.1 Myotis davidii
CATGTACTTCTCTCTTACAGGTGAAGTTCTGAACACATCCTCCGCTCCAAAGGGCGAAGCTCCACCCACTCCGACCACACGCTGTCCTTGTATTGTTCATATTTTTGCAGTCGTCTCAAGCCCTGACTAACCAGCAGGCTTGAAAGTAATTCTTACTTGAAAGTATGAATTTTGTTTTACTCAACTTTTCATCCTCCATGCTAACTGGTGCAATGCCTTCCTTGCAAATAGTACGTACCCAGTAAATATTTGTTGAAAAATATATGTATGCACCAGCAATAGAAAGATGATGTATCAATTTAGTTAGCCCAGTCACATTCTTTAAAATCAAAATAATGAGTATCAATGCCTATTACATGTAAGATACCAGGTATTTATTTCAAACTTTTCTTAAATTTATTTGGAAAAAGTTCAGATATAAAATATTATAAATCATATAATACCCATACATCCACTATCCATATTAAGAAAGAAAACACTGCCAATACAATTAAAGCCCCATGAAGCCCTTCCTGAACATATCTCTTTCACTCGCCACCATCGTGAGTCAAATCCTGAACTTGGGAATGACTCTTTCCAAGTATTTATTTTATATTGTAACCATATGACACATGCATTTATACTTTGTGTTTCCTGAATTATTTTAGAATATTCAATTCTGCTAAGAGAAATAAATATATAGGGAGAAAAAATGAAATTATGAATCAAAGAAAATAGAAACAGGCAAAATCCATACGACATGTTATTAAGAATAAGTTGCCCAGCTAGTGTAGTTCAGTGGTTGAGCATCAACCTATGAACCAGGAGGTCACAGTTCAATTTCTGGTCAGAGCACATGCCTGGTTGCAGGCTTGATCCCCAGTGTGGGGCGTGCAGGAGGCAGCTGATCAATGATTCTCTGTTATCATTGACGTTCCTATCTCTCTTTCCTTTTCCCTTCATCTCTGAAATCAATAAAAATAGATTAAAAAAAGAGAATAAGTTGATAACCACTGAGATATGTTAGCCATAGATAAAGTAAGTAGAGCATTTGTGTAATGAACATAGTTAGAAAGAGATGGGAAGAGCAAGAGACACCTAGTAGTCATGATACACTAAATATGTATGAGGCTGTGAATCATCAAATATTCATGACACACCAAAGATACGTGAGAATTATAGGCATTCACTAATTAAGAGGTCTTAATTGGGCCAAATATTGGGTCCTCATATCCTCTGCACAAGGAATGCCAAAGAAAATCCATAAGTGTTCATGGGGCTAATTGGTAAGGGATGCACTTTCTCGAAAGCCTATAGAGTAACTATGTTTTGACCCTAGGCACCTTCTACATGTTGGGCCACTTTGCTTAAATATCCATTCTGGTCCTTGCAAGCAAACCCTTATCAAGGAAGAGAGACAAGACTGAGGACTCAGGCAGTGCCATCTTTCACCCTGCGTACATCACGTCTTACAGGTGTTAACCTAGCCCGTCTCTTTCACCTTGCTTCTTGCTGTGTGTTTTCAATTGAGTTAATAAACAATGTGATTCAAGCACATCGTTTTGGTCTGTAAGCTTTTCTATGATCTCTTGGATAGCCTGCCTGTTATTATACTTACAGGCTTCTGTTGCTGCAAGGTAATTTCCCATACAACAACAGTACTTGCAAGTTTTCAACCTGGATAAAAATTGCATCATATTTTACATATTCATCTGCAACATGTTTTTTTGCATCATATGTATAAGATTCTTCCATGAAAGGTATGTAGATCATTTTTTAAAATATATTTTTATTGATTTCGGACAGGAAGGGAGAGGGAGAGAGAGATAGAAACATCAATGATGAGACAGAATCATTGATTGGCTGCTTCCTGCACGCCCCCCACTGGGGATTGAGTCTGCAGCAGGGTATGTGCCCTGACTGGGAATCAAACCTTGGTTGATGCTCTGAGCCACAGCAGCTGGGCTAGATCTTTTTAATTTATTTTCATGGCTATAGCCATTGTATAAATTGATCACAAATTGCTTATGAATTCTTCTCTTGATCTAAGGTAGGCTGTTTCCAATTTTTTACCATTGTAATCAGTGCTGCTGTAAATATTATCTCCTTGGTCACATGTAAGAGAGTTGCTCTGAGGATAACCTAGAAGTACACTTTCAGGGTCCAAGGGTATGCACTTCTTTCACTTGACTAAATCTCGCCAAGAGTACATGAGTTCTGGAGAACCAAGATGGCAGCGTAGGCAAATGCCTGAACTCACCGTCTCCCACAACCACATCAAAATTACAACTAAAATACAGAACAACCATCATCCAGAACCACTGGAAAGCTGGCTGAATGGAAGTCCTACAACTAGAGAAGTAAAGAAGAAAGCACACTGAGACTGGTAGGAGGTGGGGAGGTGCAGGACGGGCTGGTCTGGCACCCATGTGGGCTGCTTTTTTAATTAGGAGGGAGATCACCTCTGTGGAGGCCTCCTGGAGGAGCAAGGTGTCCCATCCCCACACCAGACCCCTAGCCAAGGGTCCCAGAGCTGGGGAAAGAAGTCCCTACGGGCAGTAAGAACTACAGGCTGTAAAAACCAGTGCGGATTGGGGCTGAGTGACACACAGGCTGCTGGAGACCCTGCTGTTCCTCTTAAAAGGCCAGCACCACAAACTGAACTTACAAGCTCCCGCTTCCTCTGCGCTCCAGGTGAGGCTCTGGGGGACCCAGACATATACGAGGAGAAACTGGACTATCTGGCATCAGGGCAGGAACTCACAGGCGTTTTTTTCCAGCAGTCATTGTTCTTGTGCTGGGACCTCCTGGCAGGGCTGACTGGCAGCCATTTCTGTTTACTCCGCCTGGTGATTCCCTGAGACCCCGCCCCACCCAATTTACAACCCCACTCAAGCTGTGGGAACGGCTTTTGCATTTGAAGGGCCTGTCCTTTCTCAGGCTAAAAACCTGTCAACAGAGCTGCAGCTGGGTCAGGGGCCGAAAATCTATCTCAAGGCCAAAGACCCAGCACAGAGCACCAGCCTGCCTTGCTTCACAGCTGGGCC
>NW_006293349.1:3574578-3583490 GCF_000327345.1 Myotis davidii
TGGATCTTAGTGAGCATGCCAAAAGAGAGAGAGAGAGAGAGAGCGAGAGAAAGAGAGAGAGAGGAAAAGGACCAGTCAGAAAGTAAGCATACACTGACTGAAATAAAGAATATAGAGGGATTCCACAGTAGAGTAGAGGATCCTGAGAATCAAATCAATGATTTGAAATATGAGGAAGCAAAAAAGACCCAACTAGAAGAGCAAAAAGAAAAAAGAAACAAAAAAATGAAGATAGTGTAAGGAGTCTCTGGGACAACTTCAAGCGTACCAATATCTGAATTATGGGGGTGCCAGAAGAAGAGAGAGAGCAAGATATTGAAAACCTATTTGAAGAAATAATGACAGAAAACTTCCCCAGCTGGTGAAAGGGTTATGTAGTAACTCTAGGATTAACAATTTGATCTTAACAATCATATAAGGAACTGCCAAATGGTTTTCCTAAGTGCACAGACCATTTGTTAGTGAGTTATAAGGTTTTTTTTATTTATTTATTTTATTTTTTTGTATTTTATTGTTTTTTTCACAGAGAGGAAGAAGAAGAAAAAGGTAAAGATAAAAATTATGAACAACAAATACTTATCTATCAACAAGTGAATCTAAAAATCAAATGAATAAAAAATCTGATGAACAGAATAAACTGGTGAGTGGAATAGAATCAGGGGCATGGAAATGTAGCAGACTGATGATTCTCAGAGGGAACGGGGTGTCTTAGGGGTGCGGGAAGAGATTAGACAAAGACCTTATATGCATGGATGCATTACCTATGGGCACAGACAATAGGGTGGCAAGGGCCTGGGTGGGGTGGGAACTGGGTGGAGGGGAGCTATGTGAGGGAAAAGAGGGACATCTGTAATAATCTCAATAGTAAAAATTAACTTTTAAAAAAAAAAAGTACATGAGTCCCTGTGTTCTTAATCCTAGCCGACACTGTGTTGTCAGCCTTTGAAAGTTTTGCTGATCTGATGAATGGATACACTCTGGTTATAAAGAAGTTAATAACCAGGGCAACTAAAAAGCCTCATGGCATTTCCTCAGTACCTTCAATTATGAGGGAAAAGTCTGTGCTAACTCTGTGTCAGATTTTTGGACTTTCCCATTCCCTGTTTAACGCCAAGTCGTTTCCTCTTTCTCTTTCCAACTCTGTGAACACTGAAGAAAAAACAACTTTGCGACAAAATTTGTCATCCCCCGCGCCCCCTAGGGAGTAGGGTTTGGAAGAATACCATGTTAGTTGCTTTATGTCACAAAAATATCCCTCTGATTGTAAAGGGCACAAGAAAAAGAATTTAGCCACATCCATGCAAATCTGTCACCACTAAGCACATGGCATAATGATGGTGGGTCAGGAGCTGACAACCATTACTCATAAACTGAGAATGCCCTCATTTAAAAATTCTAGAAAGTTGTTCCTTGCCCAAGAATATCTACTCCAGGGCTTTGCTCTATACCTTAAATTCAACTATTAGAAATGAATGCACTCAGGTCGATTTTTTTCCTATTTAAGGAATCTCCAAATGAAAACACATCTCAAATAATACATTAGTTCTTATAAATCATTGGCACCTACTTGTCATGACTCCTTCAAGAGCACAAAGGGGAGGGGACCCAGGGCACACAGATGCTATCAGGCCTAAGATGGTGGCCATCCTCACTTCCTCTCCCTCATCCAGCACAGACGGACAGACAAAGCTTTTGTTCTTAATTTCTCGCTTAAACCTTTTGGGTAACTCCCCACCAGCCCCAGCAGTGTTCTCAAAGTGTGTTCTAGGGGGTCCCTGTGGCTTCAGATCCTCTAACATAATTGTTTAAAAAGGCAGATTCCTTATCCTAGACCTGGCTTCCTCAACCCTAATGACTGTGAGAGGGTCTGGAATCTGTGTTTTCAAGAAATTACCCAGCTTGATTTTTTAAAAAAAACTTTTTCTTTTTTTTAACAATGAGAAGAATAACGCACATGAAAAAAAGTAGTGGAAACATAAATATGCAGTACAGGAAGTTCTTACAAAGTGAGCGTCCATATAACCACGCCAAGGACAAGAAAGAGAGCCCTGTTGGCACTTGAGAAATCTTTCCAATCACCTCCCTCCTCCCTCATCTTTACTATTCTGAGGTCTAACACTACCAGCTTGATTCTTACATTCTCTGGAGGTGGGAACCACGGTGACAGGATGAAATCCACGCTGCTTAGAGTGTCATATGAGGCCATTGCCTAACTTGTTCTTTGCACCGTCGCCTCCTACCTCTGGCCTCTTCACATTTCATTCTCAAGTCCTTTGGAACCATTTGTGTCATTTTACAACTAGTGACCCAGCGTGTGAAATTGCACGAGACCCAGACCTGTGGGAAATTGCGTGAAACCTGGGACCCCAGACCCCGCTGTGCCGCAGGACTCCCCCAAGTCCTGCCGTGCCATAAGACCCAGAGTCAAGCCCCACTGTGCCACGGGACCCAAAGTCAAGTCCCTGCCCACCTGCGCTCGCCTCACCGTGCATGCAGCCTCCTGGTGACCTGTCTGGTCGTTATGGCATTAGGGTCACGGGGTTTTTATAATATAGATATTGCCCTAATTCATTATTCATTCCCCCATGCTGTTTCATTGGCCCTGTACTTGCTGGAGATGTTCCTCACTCCTGAGTCTTTCTATTAAGGTCATCCCTCAAGACCTGTCCACTTGTCACTTCCTTTAAAAAAATATTTTTATTGATGTCAGAGAGGAAGGGAAAGGGAGAGAGAGAGAGAAACATCAGTGATGAGAGAGAATCATTGATGGGCTGCCTCCTGCACCCCCCCACACTGAGGGTTGAGTTTGCAACCAGGGCATGTGCCCCGCCCAACCAGGAACCAAACTGTGACCTTCTGGTTCGTAGGTCGATGCTCAACCACTGAGCCACACCAGCCAGGCCCACTTGCCACTTTCTTATAAGCCTCATGACCTTCACCTGTGTCCCAGCCAAGGCAGAACCCTTGCTCTCTGCCCTGTGTGTCCAGGAGCATCTTATGATGTGGAGCAGCTGTTCTTTCACAGTCCATTCCCCTTTCCAGAAATCAGGATGAGAGTCCTCCTTTAAAATTCTCTTGAGTAGACTTAGTCTGTGTCCCTCAGTAGGTGCTTAATAGTTGAACAAACAAATCATCCCCAAGCGTGCACATCTTCAGAGAAGTGGCATCTGCAACCTGAACACCTCCAGGTCGGTTTGGATCAGGTCATGCCCTTCCTTGTCGGGAAACAAGCTCAGACATTAGGAGAACGCTGGGCCTGACAGGGGGAGGTGACAGCAGCTGAAGGAAGTGGGATGGAAAATAAAAGGGCAGTGGGGAGCCAGTGATGCTGCCCAGATCCCTGCAGAGAAAGGAGCATGCGGACTGCTCCAGGGACCTGCCTTGCCTGGTCCTCCCTTCTTTCTCAGATAGCACCCCTAGGAAGCAGGCCACTGAGCTGTGCGGGAAGCCTAGACTGCCCTGCCTTCTTTACATCCTTCCCTGCCTCTAACTCTCCTCAGATTGCCCATGTGCTTGTGAGCGCTCATTTTGCTTGAGAAATGCCACCTTATAAGAAACCTGCCTATTTCTTGACCTTAGCACACAAGGACGGTGGCATGCTCAGTTCTTCAACTCCTACCCATCCACAGTATGCGTGCGTGGGAGTGCAGGGCGGCAGCGGGACACAGAGGCCTTGTGTGACTGCCCTGGTGCTCAGAGGATGTGGATCAGCAGCATCTGGGCAGCCTGCCCTGGGACCTTCGCAGCAAGGCAAGCCGTCCTGGCACAAATGAAACTCGACTGTGAGGCAAACGGAGAGGTTGGAAGAACAGGAATGGGAATGACTCAAAATGGATACAGGCCAGAAAAGATACTGTAAAACAAGATTAGCATCTTGTGCTCTGAAAAGAGAGCCGTTGCTGGTGGTTGAATCCCAGGGCTGCGGAGAGGGGTGGTTTGAGTCTGGAGGTGCCCAAGGCCAGCATGGAGCCCACACTCTTGGGTGACAGCTGTGCTTGTGAAATGAGCCCCGCAAGCACGGTCTTGGAGACAGTGACTCCTCTGTCTTCCCCTAAAGACCACAGTGGCCTGCAAAAGGGTCTCCAGCAGCACCGACCAGCACTGCGGTTGGTTTGGTGGCAACACAGGACCAGTGGGAAACAGTGACATCAGAGGCTGGCCTGACACCAGTTCTGTCACTGTTTGGATGTGGGAGCCCAAGGAACTGAAGCCACTCTGAATGAAAAGCCTTGGGATGGGCAAGTCCCTGGAGTCGGGCACCTGCAAGAAGGTGGAAGTGGATGCCTGCTTGAACAATTAATCAGAAAAATAAATGACTGTATTCGCAACGACACATAAAGCAGTTCAGGCAAACTTTATCTGCACCTGTCTGACAGGTGGGCGACTCTCGGTACACACGGGTTCTACAACACTGTTACCTACAAGGCTCAATTTATTTGCTGGGTGAGTTCCTGATTTTTGTTGTCCTCTTCAAACAAGTAGGTAAATATAGTACAATTTTGCCTTAATTTTCATTTCATTGTAAACCACTTTTAAAGTAAGATCTTTGTTTAAAATAACATTTAAAAATTTCCCGATTTTCAAACTAATGCATGTTTGTGGTTGAAATTTTTGAAAATTAGAAAACCATAAAGAAAATAAAAATTATCTATAGTATCATCAGCCAGAGATAACTACTGGTAGCATTTGATCAATTTCCTGCCATATTTGCTTAGGTAGAGAGATTACAGACTGTTCTGCTCTGTTTTGACCAGTAATATTTTACCATGAGCATTTCCCAATACTATTAAATATTAATTGAACATATCCCATCAAAAAGATGAAATATAAATCAACAATCATAATTTTGAGGGGTTTGGTTTTTCAATTTATAAATCAAGTTGTGATAAATATTCTCTTCTTAGATGTTAGTAAACTTTGGATAATATTCTAGAAGTGAATCTGTTGGATCAGATCACATGGACATTTTGAAACTCATGGTTCAATTTACCAACCTGCCCTTCTAAAGGTTGTTACCAGCAATTTGCATAATAGCCCCTAACCTTACCAACAACAGGGAAATCTGGGAACTTTTATTTAAGGAACATATTTTATAGTTGGAAAGAACTCTCACTTTCACTAATAGAGACTGTTCTTAGAGTAGGAGGTAAAAAATATAGCAGTAGATTGAAAGATCCTTAACATTTTTGACTACTATATATTATTGCCAATCCTGGGCCAGCTGAGTTATGATGTCTAAATCTGGGTAAGCTCAAAAATATAATTAAAACTGTAAACATGTTACTTGGCAGTTATATGTGAGCAGAATCATGTTTGATTTACCTTTGTTTCAATAGTTTTAAATCTCTTATTGTACAACACAGACACTATCCTTTCAAAGTGTCGCTCTTAGAAGGCATTCAGCGTTGAGTCATTTGTGGTGACAATTAGCTCAACTCATATTAACATACTCACTTTCTTTATATCTTAGCTGGCATGGTGAAAGCACTTGGTGTTTTTGAGCCCATTCTACTTGTCTTTCCTTTTCCTGCTGTACACCTGCACCTGATGCATGCACCACTTCTTCTCGTCTACCTAAAGGTTGCGCGCAGGCTCTCCGCGGGTGAAGACAGGCTGGCCGACTGCGGCTCTCCTCTCTTCTTCCTGCGCATCTGTCCCAGCCACCCCATCCCAGCACTGCCACCTGCCCCAGGACCAGAGCACGTTTCATGGCCCAGAGGCATTGAAGAGGCATTCTCTGCCTCTTCTTTTTCCCTCTTCAGGACAGTCCAGTACGTGGGTCCCTTTTCTTTGGTTTATCACTTCTCCCTGAATAGTCATGTCCATTTTAGCCAGCTTCTCACAAATGCGGTTGTCTTCTTTCCATCCTTGGATCTCTCCTCATTTTCTTCCAACTCTTGCCCATTTATTCTAAGACTCTCCTCTTTCCATGCTCTCTCCCTCTAGCCTTGCTCCCTTTTAAATATCTATATTCCAGAGAGAGGAAGGGAGAAGGAGATAGAAACACCAATGATGAGAGAGAAACATCGATGGGCTGCCTCCTGCACGCCCCACACGGGAGATCGAGCCTGCAACCCGGACATGTGTCCTGACCAGGAATCAAACCATGACCTCCTGGTTCATAGGTCAACTCTCAACCATCTACATTTGAATATTTTAAATCTACAATGTACATCCAAAGCTTTAAGTTTCAAATCACAAAATGTGAGAATTTTAAATTATATTTCTGGAAATATGAATACTGAACACAACTCAGTTAATTGCAGGGCCTCCACCACACAGAGCAGAAAATCCGTTAAGTGTAGCATTGTTCTGAGGGAATAACAGAACAGAGAACAGAATTATACTGTATCTTAGATCTTGTAGGTCATAAGCCATGCTATTCTCTCTCTCTCCTGAGAACATTTTAAGTCAATTATGAGTTCTTTTGTTTTGAATCACTGAAGCATTTTAAAGTAATATGTCTTTCTGAAAGTAGTAAATTAATGTTCCTTCAGTGAAATTTTCACTCAGATGTCAGAACCACTGCCAACTTTCTACATTATTAGTTTTACTAAAAACTTGCGTAGTTCCACAATGTGGAAATGTTTTTTTAAATCTAAATAATTCCTTGTTTTTGCAAATGCACTAATAACTGAAGTACTTTTAACAATATTATTTTTTAAAATCCTGTTAAACATGTTTTTCTGAATTTAAAAGAATAAGATACACTCACAGGATGGAACAGAATATGGAATAGACACCATAACTGTTCTTACAGGATGGAATGCAAACCACGAGGCCTAGCAGTGGGAGAAGAGAGTGTGTGTGTGAGTGTGTGAGCGCGCGCACACGCACGCACGCGAGGGATGGAGATGGTGTTTTTAAGGGTGGGATGGGTGACAAAAGTGGTAAGGAGATAAGAAGAATCCGAGTTGTCTCAGATACAGGTGAATGCCTCGTTTTGAGCAGTCATATGGAATTAAGTGTTGTCATATAGACATACAGAATTGGATGCCTACAAGCTAAAAATTTTATCTTTTCTTCATTTCCTTCCTCCCAACACCTGCCCCAGCACCAAAGGACACTGAAAACACCACAAGGTGGGCCAGAAATGCCATTCTTTTTTTGTGTGTTAAAACTTACCCAAGGATATTTTTTTCCATTGATTTTTGAGATTAAAAGGGAGGGAGGGAGACATAGATTGTTTATCTCCCTAATTGGGGGGAGGGGGGGCAACCAGCGATCAAACCTGCAACCTAGGAATGGAACCTTCAAACCTTCAACCCTTGCATGCATGGGCCAAGGCTCTAACCACTGAACCCCACCAAACAGGTGCAAAAATGCCATTCTTAATGTGGAAAACATACCATCTAAACATGCTTAGAAAACAAACAAGCAAACAAACAAACAAACAAGGCAAGATTTCAGCGTTCCCTGCAGAAATAACCAGTTGCAAGGCAGAAGAAACTGTCTGCTCTGACACCTTTCCCTTCAGCCTCACGGTCAGTGGTGGAAAGACATACAACTCGTGAACAGGATTGAACCTTATTTCTCCCCAGGCCGGGGACAAGTCTCCGGGAGGCCCAGTCCAGGTACAGCTGCTCATTTTGTGACTTGTGAATCACTGCTTGTCCATCTTCGAGGAAGAAAGTTATTTCCCTCTAACTGCTCATCGCCAGCAATGTTTGCACAACATCAGGAATCCAGAGAGTAACCGGAAGCGAAGACATTCAGACTTCATTGCCTGACAACTTAACTTTTATCTTTCCCAGAAACTGTCTATTTTATAGCAACGTTCTCCTTAACAGAACAAGGTGCCCAGATGCAAAACCAGGACAACTCGGCTGAGACAAACTTCCGGGAGTGATTTCTGCCGGAGACGAATTGGGCGAAGCAAACATGCTTACTCATTTGAAATATCAACACAACTACCTCGCACAAGCCTTTTACCGACACCGGAGAAAGGCTTAAGTAAGTACACAGGCTGTCCCCCCAGAATGTATACACACTTTGAATGTAACTATAAAGGCGGTGCTTATTAAAATACACTTCATTTGCATTTAACCGCTATCAGGTATGAAAGCGTGTATACATTTTTGGGGGACATCCTGTATGTCCCATTGTGGCATTACTCACTCCGACAACGTTCTCCCAGAAAGAAAAGAAGAAAGCTTCGGTACTCGAATAAGATCTCTTTCTTTCAATGTTATCATACCCCCCCATGGCTCCAACGTCAAGATGTGGTGTGAAGCATTTCCCATCGCAAAGAATGCCTTGCGTCCCGCGGCAGTGGGCATGCTCGCAGGCCGGCCAGAATGTGGGCGCGGCCGGAGCGGGACTCTGCCCGCATTTGCGCTGGTCCCACCTTCACTAAGCGCTCTCCACCCTTCAGGCACACAGCGCTCAACACCGGGGAGCCTTTCATTTTCCCATCTTTGCACAGGAAGGAAGAATAGAGTTCGGGCAGTCGACTAAGTGCATTTTGGGAGGTGTTTTAATACTTTCTTTGGTTAGAAAAGTTCATGCAGGCTAAACTCAACAATTCTATATCGTGCCGTGGGCACCCTCCTTTAACACACCCAGGGCTGTTCTATCGCGGCCGGGCTTCCACACCATGGAAAGGGAAAATGTTAACCAGCAAATAGCAGGCAGGTTTTGAGGAGGGTTGATGAGGTTGGAATTAAGTTACCAGCAAGCAAGACCCTTGCCAAAGCTGCACTTGGGTCAGCTCCCATCCCCCACCCCCTCGCAGAGCCGGGGTTGCGGTAGGGAGGAGGCACCATGGGCGAGGCAGGTCCTCTGTGAACCCCGGTTTTCCACCAGCGCCTGCACCTGCCGCCCCCACCCACGCGGTCGCAGCCACCTTCCCAGGGCCCCTGGCCATCGGGGCGCCCGGGCCCACCTGCCTCCAGGGGCGAGGACGGGGGCGC
>NW_006293349.1:3584684-3619774 GCF_000327345.1 Myotis davidii
TCCCAGCGCCGGCGGGAAGAAAGGACGCGCAGGACGCCCGCGGGGGTCGGCGGAAGGTGCTGGGGTAGGAATCCGCCCCGACCGGGGTCGCTGACCGAGCTCTGCACCTGGGGGCCTGGAGGAGTCCTTGACGTGCATACACTGCACTCTCACACCAGCAGATCTTGGAAGCGTTCACAATTTGGGGATAGCTGTCATTTTAAAATTTCATCCGCGTTCACCTGTCACTACCAGTTGGTTTGCCCGTGATGTGTCTGCAAACTTGCAAACTCACGGAGTGCAAAGATCAGAAGCTGCAAGGGAAACGCTCAGGTCTTGTTTAAAAATATTGTGGCAGTTTTAACAGGTAATATTAGATCGCAGAGGAACAGAGGAGCGGAATTAAAATGGATTAGTCACGTAGGCAGTGCTGGGCTGTTTTGTTAGAAAAGTGCACGCAGTGAGTTACCTTCTCAGGTTTTCACTTTCTGGAAGTTCCTCCTGTGAAGCAGCAGATGATGACATGCCATAACGTCCGCGTGGGTTTGGGAGAAACACTGGAAGAGAGGACACACAGCTAAATTTACTTTCTTTCGGGTGGCGGCTGATGTCCTCCCGAGGACTTCAAAGAGCTGCTTCTAATCTAAGTGCCAGTCCAGGGGCCCTTGGGTTCAAGGGTACCCTTTTCCCTCCGTTTTTCGGTAGTAAGACATTAAATATTGTCCTCTCGTTAAGCTTTAAAAATTACGTTGTGCTTACAGGTGTAAATCCTGCACAGAAGGGTCCTTACAGATGTTTGGCAAGGGCAGCCTTCTTTATTCTTGTTTGAGTGTAAGATATTGGAAAATTGGGTCTGGAAAAAATAATTTCAAGGAGCCATTGAAAGGCTTCTTATTTTATTTTTAGCATCTTGCACAAAAGTTAACCTGCCACCTTGGTATTAGAAAAATGTTTTCCTTGGCTATGGTGATTTCCTGTTATATGTGAATATCAGTAAGAATAGGAGTAATGAAGACATTGAGGCATTGTAGGGTTTTAGTTTATTTCATTCTGTCTCTGATTAAAATGACAAAAATCCTTGGGAATGCTATAGCTGATATAAGGAAATGTAGTCAGCTTGTATGTCTAGTAAATAATTTGCTATGTTTAACAAAACCTTGCATCTTGTCTTATTTCAGAATTATTGATAAAATTGAGTAATCTCGGCTAAATTAATTTTAAAATTTCCTTTTTGTGACTAGTAAATAACACCCATTGTTCTATAGGAAAGTTAATAGGTCTTCATTCTCCTTGTTTAGAGAATAAGTTAAGGCGTTAAATATTTTTCTTTTTTACAAAATATTTTTATTGATTTCAGAGAGGGAGGGAGAGAGAGAGAAACATCAATGATGAGAGAGAATCATTGATGAGCTTGATGAGCCCACAGCCTGGGCATGTGCCCTGACTGGGATCTAACCTGACCTCATGGCTCCATTGGTCTGCACTCAACCACTGAGCCACGCCGGCCAGGCAGATATTTTCTTGTAATACCACTTTAAGATTTGTTATTAAGGATTCTGGGGCTGTGCACTGTGGATCCTTTGAAATAAGAAATTACATGTCTTACAAAATGGGGGGGGGGTTTGAAACTTTTGAAGAATTTATTGCATAAACTTTATTTAAAGCAAAAGGTGGTTGGATGGGAATAGAAGTATGTCAGGTTTTTGTGTCTGTGGACGTAGACACTGTCCTAAGACTGAGGCCTATCTCTTCCATTGTAATAAATCCAGTTGTTTTTGTTTGTGCTACTCATGGGTATTATTGGGAATGAGAGCTCTGTAAAAACACCCTGAAACATGAATCTCTATTCTGGATTCCACAGACACATGATCTGTTTTATTTTCATGGACATGACCACTTTATAGTATGTTTTGAACAGTTTAAGATCTTGCTAATGTATAATTAACTTGTGTACATACATTTCATTGTGGAGTGTTTAAAATACTTTAAGGAATAAGCAGTACCCACTCAAGCATCACATGTTTGCTAGCCCCTTTGTTTTGGACTTATCTTGCCTACTTCTTTTATGCTTTTTAGTAGAATGAAGAATTGTACAGTTACATTAAATGCAAATTTCCTTTCTGAACTGACATGTTCAAAAACTAGTACAATAGAATATACTCTCTTAAACTTGATGGGGCAAGTGGGAAATTAGAGAAGTCGATGCTGGGGGGAACAGTAATCCTCGTCTTGTCAGAATCCTCGCAGCTGAACATACCATTAAGCTTTCAGATAGTTGGTCATTTCTCAATATGTTGTATTTAGGAGGCTGCACATGAATATAAACGGTATGTTAATTTCATATTTTTTAAAGAGAACTTTCTGAAAAAGATAAAATGTAGATATACTGTGTGTATACTACATGATCAGAGGGCACATATTGGGTGATGAATGACGTGGCTGTTGGTTGTTTGAAGAATTACCAGCCGAACTGTATGATACTGATTTACTTATTGGTATTACAGTTAGGTTAATGTATAATTATGGTTTATTTGCAAAATAAATCTGATTTACTTCTTTCTCATTTTGATAATTTTAAACTTACACTTTCATTAGAACTTTTAAGGGGTCTGATAGAGTGTTTTTCTGCAGCGTCATTTCAGAATTCAGAAAAGAATCAATAGAGAAAAATATTTTAAGTTTCCCAAGTTACCATTAATTTTATTAGAAGCTAATGTTTAATTCATAGCTATGACAGTATTAAAATCCAAAAATATCTTGATTTAAGATATATCACTGCATGCTTACTAATCAGTGCCTCTGGGTAAATCATTTGGTACTTGGAACACATACACAGGAGTTTCATAGCTAGGCCAACCCCAATCGCGATGTAACTGAGCTACGGTTATTATGTTAGCCGAGCTCTAGGCCTAGGAAGAAGTGAGAAGACTCCATTTCCGAGGTTTAAGGCCCATCCTTCCCCAAGCCAGGTTCTTGTTATAAACCTTTTCAGTTGCTGCCTTCCAGTGTACCCATGGCGCCCTTCCCCCGGCCTCCAGGCCCCCTCTTCCCAGCGAGGTGGCACGTCAAGGGCTTCCAATGTAGCCTGTGACCCAGCGCTCCCATCCCTTCCTCACCCTTGCCCTCCTGTCTCATCCCGCTGGTGTGCAGGGGATCGCATCTAGATGTGAAGAGGAAAACAAACGGTGGAACTAATTCACCTTAACCTGTAAGTGACTCATAAGCAAACCCTCCCCAAGGTTCTCCACGTGTTCTGTAAGTCTGTAAGAGGTTGCTGTTAACTTAGATAATTTTAAAGTAAAATCCAGGCAGCGTTGGGAGGAAAGAATTTACAGTCTCTGCATGAATAAGCCACATCTCACTGGGAGTCAGCCCCAGGTTCCTCTCTACTCCTGGATGAGCGGCTCTCTGGAATGCCATAGATTTCATAAAAGTGTGCGTATATACACGCTATGTATGTACGTGTGTGTGTATAGATATAGATGTAAGGAATACCTATATCTACATACGTTTCCTACATCATGAAGAGGAGGAGTTAAGAGTGGTGATTATGAAACCATTTGAATATAATGGTCATTTATAAGATATTTGTTGTTTGGGGATAGTTGATACTGTGTTTTAATTTACAGGAACCATAAAGAAAGAGACCTAGGATCTCTCATGACTAAAATTGGCTTCTTAAAATACGGCTGGGGCTGGACCATCATATGATGTATATTACAACATGAACCAGGTGTAGTTCTTACATTTGGGAGGGGATCCTTTGATCTCTTGGGGGAAATATCTGTGTTATGGGAACTCAGCATATAGCCCCATAAGAAAGAGGAAGTGCCCTGACCGGTTTGGCTCAGTGGATAGAGCATTGGCCTGGGGACTGAAGGGTCCCAGGTTCAATTCCGGTCAAGAGCATGTACCTTGGTTGTGGGTACATCCCCAGTAGCGGGTGTGCAGAGGCAGCTGATCGATGTTTCTAACTCTCTATCCCTCTCCCTTCCTCTCTGTAAAAAATCAATAAAATATATTTTAAAAAAGAAAGAAAGAGGAAGGATGAGGATGAGAGCACAAAGAGGACTGTAGTTTGTAAAGTAGCAGGAGGTGCTGTTACTAGATTGTGAATTCTACTGGGGCACCGATCCGAAGGCATCCCTTTTGGATATGAAAGGCGGCTGCTGATCAGATTCTAACTCAGCCATTGGGTTTCACGTAACAGCAGCCTTTCTAGAGATGTTATTGAACACTGCGGCGGAATAGAGGGGGTAAAAGGTGAATGAGACCAACTTCCTGCCCTCAGGGAGCTTATACCCTAACACCAACTGCTGAGTCCTTGAACCACAAGGAGGCACTCCATAGGGCTGTGGGAACACCCTCCCTGACACCCTCCCTCCACGCTGGGATGTGGGGATTTGGGTAGGACAGAGGCCTTTCCTGCTCACCAGGGAAGAGAACTATTCCTTCACTCCTGCCTCAGTCTATTCCAGGCTTCAGCCTGCAGTATGGCCCCACAACTCACTCTCAGAACTCACGAGTAACTACTGGCCTCTCTCTGCAGCTTGACACCAACCCTTGAAATGCTTTTCACCTAGACTTACACGTTGTCTTCCCTACCTTCCCTTTGCAGTTCTTTGCAAAACTTTAATCCCAAAGTTTTAAATTCAGTCTCTTTTCTACTGCCTTTTGCTATTCTCCCTCGATGAGCACATCCACTCCCAAGCTTCAGTCACCGCCTCTCGGAGACTGCCCTCCAGATTGCTAACTGTAGCTGGAGGAGTGGTTCACAGGCCAGGGGCCAAGGTTATTGCAAGTGCTCTCAAATCCAAGTGCACACCAGCACTGGCTGCGGAGTGAGATGCCTCTCACACATGTCCAGTTTGCAAATGAAAAGTAAGCAAGCACGTTATGACTTACTAAAATATAGTCACTTAATTAAAAGTGTAACCAAATTCATAGTAGTAGTCATATGCATTCTCAACAAATACTAACAGTAAAACTATCAATGAATATTTGCCACTTTGTATTTAAAGTGATTTTCAGACCTGAAAAGTTTGAGAACCATTAGCTCAAATCATTTTTCTGATAATTCAGCATTCCAACTACTACTTGGGGATTATCAAAATCTCAAAATGGATACGTCCAAAAGCAAGTATGTCTATCTCGCCTCCCTCCCTTCTTCCAGACTCCCAGATTTGTTCTTCCCAAGGTTCTTAGTTCTTTACTTGCACCACTACGCTCCCAGTTTCCTGAAGTGACAGGAGTGGGATTGCATCTTTGTGTTTCCTCCTCCTTCCTCACATCTGCATGTCCTGAAGCCACAGCATCACCCTTTTCCTTCTCTGCCTCCAAAGCACCGGGTTCTAGTTCCCAAGCGTCTTGTCCCAACAGCTGCCTCACCGCCTCGCTGCAGCGCCAGCTTCCATTTCCTAAAGCACAGGTGTGGCTCCTCGCTCCTCACAGAGGCGCCCCAGACCCACACCTCCTCCCCAGCTCTCTCTCTGCTCCCCTGAGGCCCCCGTGCTCCTACCAAACAGACCCGCTGGCATTCCTCACAGGTGCCTCCTGCTCCCTCACACCTCCAAGGCCTCTCCCAGAAGCCTCCCACCCCGCGGCTGTGCACCGCTCTCTGAATCCACGGTGTGTCCTCTCTAAGTCTGCCGGCGACTGAGCCCGTCCTGGGGATCCAGAGGAGGTGGGCTCGCCCGCCCGGAGAACCATTTCAGGGGAAGGAGACGAGGAACCACACCTCACCGCTGTGATAGATGCTGTGCCGAGGGGCCCACGGGAGGAGTCACACACTGCCGAGCGGACGTGCTGTACTGCTGGCTCCCTGTGTGGAGTGTGTGAGGAGAGGTGCAGTTAGAGGCTTTCTCTTGATGTATTTGACCTTCATGTCGAAGCATGAATTGTTTGTAAAAACAGAGAATCTCATCATATAAAAATTGTACATTAAATCTAATATATGAAGTGGTGGGTGTTTAAGTGATCACAACACGCTCCTGTAGGAACTGAAGCCTTTCCCACTGCAATAGCTTAGGGAGAAACTCCTTTCCCAGTAGGTAGTGTGGCCGCCTGGGGCTCTCAAGGTTCGCCTCCTTCGCTTTCAGCTGGTATCTTGACTTTGGACATACAAGTCCTTACAGAGCTTTATAATCATGACTATTTCCTCACCAGGACCGGAGTTTTCTCCTGGGAACTAGGGGGTTTCCTTTACTTCTGGGTAAAGATGAGAAAGGATAAACGGTTGAAAATGAATGTATTCTAAAATCGTGGCCTTTTCTCAGAAGAATAAAACCTAAGTTTGGGTCTTTAGTTCTCCTTTTAAGTTTCTTTTTAAGTTTTATTTGCCTAACATATTTTTTCTTATTGCTCATAAAAAGATTCAAAAACTGTATTCTAGATTTTCTCAAATACTCTTTCCTCTATTCCATAACTTGGGGGAGTACATAGGAGGAGGTAATTGATGATAGAGACCTTGGGAAGTTACAGCCCTCTTATGAAGAGGATTTGGGGGGTGCGCGCGCACAGGTGTGTAGGCGTATTTGTATGCTGTTGAGTTGATAGCCTGTGGAGCTGTTGCGTCAGGTGTGTGACGGGAAAGTAAGTTCCTTTCCTTCCACCTTAGGCCGTTTCTAGAAGCCTTTCTGTTTGGTATGACTGTGGGAAACAGAATTGAGCTCGTGCCTGTCCCTCCTGAGAGCTGCGTTTTTGTGGGCCAGTTTCCAGCTGGGTGATGGGAGGGGAGGACCAGCAGACCAGCCCGTGGGGACTGGAGGAGGCAAGAGTGTCTTTGTCCAGTGGACTGAGGTGATGTGGACGTGAAGGCGGCCTTAACAGCCTGGATGGTCACAACGCAGAGGCGTCTGTGTTGCCCAGAGGGGATACCAAACAGGGATCGTCTAGTGCGGTTTGCGGGAGAAATCTCTCGGAAAGGCATCAGTTCACGTGGCAGTACCCTTGCCAGGGAAAAGCCTGAGAAGTTGAGGAGTTGCTAGCTGACGGGAGCAGATTGTGGATGAGCAGGGGTTCCAGGAGTCCGCCTCAGCGTGGCAGGGAGAGGCGCTCCCCCGGGATGGGTGGCCGAGGCTCGCATCCTGGGAGCATTCTGACGGTGGCCCACAGCGGAAGTCCCGGATTTGGTCTGGCCTTTGGGGATGTGCCTGGCATTCCTCTGCTGGCCTCACCTCCCAGTGAGTGACGGCTCCATACAGCTCTCACTGGAGAGTGGAGCTTCCATTTCCCTCTGCATTCTTTTCGCCTTCTGTAATTTTCTCCACAGAGGGCTGCAGGGTCCTTTTAATCCTAAGAGGGTGCGTTATTACAAGTTTGTTTCTCTTAAATGGAAGTACTTGGCCCACACCTTTGTATGTGGGAGGTCTCCAGGCAACTGTGAATAACTTGTAAAGGCTGCGAAGAGGTCAAGAAGTGCTTTGCTGGGTCTTGTTCTTTCTCTTTAAAGGCGGCTTCTCTGTCTTGCTTGGCTCTGCCCTTTCTGTTTCTTCCGTGGCTCTGTCTTGGGCTCTCTCGCCCTCCCTGGTTTCATCCTGTATCTCTAACCTTATCCACACTGAGACCTCAGCGCTGGCCATGAAGTGCACGTGTTTGAAGGAGATCCCATCGTCCTGATTGGTCTGTGTCCCCAAGGCCTGTCACAGTCTAGCCCAGGGGTGGGCAAACTTTTTGACTCGAGGGCCACAATGGGTTCTTAAACTGGACCGGAGGGCCGGAACAAAAGCATGGATGGAGCGTTTGTGTGAACTAATATAAATTCAAAGTAAACATCATTACATAAAGTGGTACGTCTTTTTTTTCAATAGTTTTATTCATTTCAAACGGGCCGGATCCAGCCCGCGGGCCGTAGTTTGCCCACGGCTGGTCTAGACTCTCCCGTCGTCACCTATCACTCCTTTCTTCCCGGAACCATGAACTCTTAGGCCTAAATGATCACCACGTCTTGTCATTTGTTTGTTTGAAGTCTTCCTGCCTTTTTTTCTTGTTCCTAATATACCATCTTCTATCTTCTCACCTGCAGTTCATACTGAAAGCTCTCTTCCACTCCTACCAGACTGATGTGGCTGTTTTTTCTTTATAAAATGGGAATGACTAAACCTATCCTGCAGTTTAGACATAATGTCATGTACAGCGTTTATCATGTTGTCGGGCACAAAGTAAGTATTCAGCGAATGGTGGAGTAATAGGCTTACCTCCTCCTGAATCGGAGTATCCCTCGCTCCCCTCTGTGTCCACACCATGGGGGCGGCAGAGTGAGTGGTTGTCAAAAATCCACGCTACGGAGCCCCTAGAACCTTGGCTGGAGTCCCTAGACTTCTGCTCAACAGGGAGTGAGATCACAGGCAAGTCTGAGCCTTCCGATTTTTCTCCTTAAAACGGAAACAGTTACACTGGTCAGTGGGATTGTCAGGAAGTAGAAGGAGATGACTTCTGGACAGGGCATGGTTCCTCCAGTCCGGTGCTCTGCTGATGCGTCTCGTGTTGCACCTCCCAGCCACATGCTCAGTCCTGGGTGCGGAGTTCGGAGCCCCTGTGCTGAGTCTCCCCCTCTTCCCTCTGCAGGCTAAGCACCTCCACAGTAATGGCCGCGGCCTTGCCCCGGACGCTGGGGGAGCTGCAGCTGTACAGAATATTACAGAAAGCCAACCTGCTGTCCTACTTCGATGCCTTCATCCAGCAAGGTGGCGATGACGTCCAGCAGCTGTGCGAAGCTGGCGAGGAGGAGTTCCTGGAAATCATGGCGCTCGTGGGCATGGCCAGCAAGCCGCTGCATGTCAGGAGGCTGCAGAAGGCGCTGCGGGACTGGGTCACCAACCCCGGGCTCTTCAACCAGCCGCTCACCTCCCTGCCCGTGAGCAGCATACCCATCTACAAGCTGCCCGAGGGGTCGCCCACGTGGCTGGGAGTGCCCTGTGCCAGCTACGACAGGAGCAGCGGCGCCCGGGAGCCGCACGTCAAAGTCCCCAAGTGCGCGGCCATCACGTGCGTGCAGAGCCCCGGGCAGGGGAAGCCGGACGTGGGGAGCCTGGCGCTGCCCAGTGTCGGGGAGTCCAGACTCTGGCAGGGCCACCACGGCACCGAGAGCGAGCACAGCCTCTCCCCCGCCGACCTGGGCTCCCCCGCGTCCCCCAAGGAGAGCAGCGAGGCCCTGGACGCCGCGGCCGCGCTCTCGGTGGCCGAGTGTGTGGAGCGCATGGCCTCCACGCTGCCCAAAAGCGACCCGAACGAGGTGAAAGAGCTGCTGAAGAGCAACAAGAAGCTGGCCAAAATGATCGGCCACATCTTCGAGATGAGCGACGAGGACCCCCACAAAGAGGAGGAGATTCGCAAGTACAGCGCCATCTACGGCAGGTTCGACTCCAAGAGGAAGGACGGCAAGCACCTGACACTTCACGAGGTAAGAGCGTGTCCCTGGGGCTTGTGCTGCTGAGGGAAGAACTTGGGGGCGGCGCCCAGGGGTGCCCCCCGCCCCCCAACACACCCAAAGCAGCGATACAATATGAGGGTCTCCGCGAAATGCAGCCTTTGCGAAAGACATGTTTCCTGTGCTGGTATTTTTATGTTGAGCTCAAACATGTTGAGCTTCGGAACTACCGTGTAGGGTAACTTAGAAAAATGTCAGAATTTAAACAGTGAAAGCACCAAGTCTTTGCATTTACAAAGCAGTTTGTTTTTTCATTAAATAGGATTTAAATGTAACCATTCATTTAAAAAACATTTTTGTAGACAAAAAGAAATTGGAGAAATAACCAGAACTTAAAGCAATTTTCAGCTAGCATAGAAAGCAAAATTAGATGAATGTTGTAGGAATTGTTTTAAGTTTGGTTTCATTTATTTGGATTTATATTGTTTTGGTTTGATACTTGGCATTAAAATTCCTCGTTTTATCTTCCTGGCACGCTATCTAGAAATACTCCGCTCATGTGTAAGCATATATATCTCATTTGCACTTACTCCCTTTCTCTTGTCCATCTGGCCAACACATCATCTTAGGATTTAGCTCAAGCATAAGCTTAACTCTGATATGGTTGCCTCCAGTTCCAGTGACCTCTCCTTCCCATGTTATCCCCACAGACACTGCTGTCGCAGTCACTCCAACTCTGTATGGTACTTATTTGTACACTGGTCTGTCCCTCTCCGTCTGTTTGGGCTCTGTGAAGGCTGAGATAACGTCTCGTTCATTTCATGTCCTCAGAGCCTAACACACCCAACAAATGCTTGGAAAATAAATGCATTTTCAAAACTTTAAAAAGATATTCTATAGTTAAATTTTTTTATAGCCATTTATCCTTTACAAGAAAGAAATAAGCCCCGTTTGAAAAAAAATGTTCCGTTGGATACAGAATTTCGTGTTAGAAACATGAGATCTTTCCCCCAGACTTATATGTAGCAATAAAAAAGAATTTATACTTAGGCAAAAGTAGTCAGTTATTGCAAAGGATGTCAAGTGATTGACTGTAAACTTTGAGATACTTTTCTTTACATATACAAATATGAGATCATATTTTGCACACTGTTCTTCAAATTCCTTTCTTTTTAAAAGTTAACATGCACACACAGTGCAATATGCTATTAGATATTTTTTAAGTCAGTACACACAGAGCTACCTTATTTATGGGTTGCATGTTTTTCTATAGAATATATGCCAACATGTAAAATTATGGGGTCAAAGGAAATGTAAATTTAATATTTTAGTAGATACCTTCTAAAAGCTGCAATAATTTACATCTTCACTACCATTCTATGCAAGTGTCCATTTCTCTACGCTTTTGCTAATATTGTGTTTATCATTGTATTTTAAATTTTAAAAACTGTTTTCAATTACAGTTTGCATTCAATATTATTTTGTACTAGAGGCCTGGTGCACGAAAATTCATGCATTCAGGGGGCGTAGCTCAGCCCGGCCTGCGCCCTCTCACAGTCCGGGAGCCCTCAGGGGATGTCCTATTGACAGCTTAGGCCCTCTACGGGAGACGATCAGGCGGGCAATCGGGACAGCTCCCACCCCCATCACCCTGTCGCTGCCATTGACCTCCCTCTGTGGGAGGCGACCAGGCAGCCAATCAGGGGACAGCACCGGTGGGCGTGTCCCGCTCTCCCCCGCCCCCCCCCATAGCCCCTCTGCCTACCCTGGTCGCTGCCACCTCCCCCCCATCTCTGTTTTCTCCCTCTGCCTGCTGGCACGCACCTTGGCTGGTGTGGCATGCCTGCTTGCAGGCCCCGGCCCCCCCGCCAACTGGTTGTTCTGCCGTTGGGCCGACTTGCATCTTACGCTTTTATTATATAGGATTAGTTTCAGGTGTGGAGCATCATGGTTAGATAATCGTATATGTTACAAAGTGTTACCCCCAATATTTCCAGTGCCCATGTGGCACCAAACAGTTATTACAATATTATTGACTATTATCCTTTTTAATCTTTGCCAGTCTAGTTAGTAGAGGAAAATTTTTCATTGCTCAAATTTACTTTGCTTAGTAAGGATAAATAATATCTTAATATGTTTTACAGACATTCAATTTTATGTTTATATTTTTGTTCTAATATTGAGATTTTTTGTCTTACCAGTAAAAAATTGATTGGTAAGAACATTTTTATTTTAAAGATATTAAATTTTTGCCCTGACCAGTTTAGCTCCGTGGATAGAGCGTCGGCTTGCAGACTCAAGGGTCCCAGGTTCGATTCCGGTCGGGGGCATGTGCCTTGGTTGCGGGAGTGTGCGGGAGGCGGCTGATTGATCTTTCTCTCTCATTGATGTTTCTAGCTCTCTGTAAAAAATCAATAAAATATATATATATTTTAAAAAGTTATTAAATTTTTGTCTTATGTTGTAAACATTTTCCCAGATTCTCATTTGTCCTTTGACCTTTCAGACCGTTTGCCTGTGGAAGTTTAATTTTATGTCAGAATACCTATTGTTTTGTGTGAGTGCACAGTCTAATTCTCTAACCCAGGGGTGGGCAAACTTTTTGACTCGAGGTCCACAATGGGTTCTTAAACTGGACCGGAGGCCGGAACAAAAGCATGGATGGAGTGTTTGTGTGAACTAATATAAATTCGAAGTAAACATCATTACATAAAAGGGTACGGTCTTTTTTTTTTTTTAGTTTTTTTCATTTCAAACAGGCCGCGGGCCGTAGTTTGCCCACGGTTGCTCTAAACCTTCACCAGTGTAGAGTTATTCTAATTAACTTAGCTAAATAATTCAGTTTGATGTCTGGAAAGGCAAGTGCCCCTTCAATAGTCTTGTATTTCAGCTTTGTATTTTTTTAGGTAATCTTATCCATTTCTCCTTCCAAATGAAATTTTTTAATGCATTTGTCACATTTTCAAAAAATTTCTGGTGGTATTTTCATTATAGACGCCTTAAAAGTACAGATTAATTTGTAGAGAAAAAAATGACATATTTACAACACTCCCATATAGTATATGTATTTACTTATTTAGATCTTTTATATTCCTTGGTAATTTTTAAAGTTTTTAATTCACATAGGTTTTGCATATTTCTTTTTAGGTCATATACTGTGCATTATACATGTATGTTAATGTCTATATTATATATATATGAAAATTTAATTCGTTTATATAGAATATACAAATATCCTATATAATAAAATCCTAATATGCAAATCGACCAAATGGCGGAATGACTGGCCGCTATGATGTGCACTGACAACTAGGGGGCAGATGCTCAATGCAGGAGCTGCCCCCTGGTGGTCAGTGTGCTCCCACTGGGGGAGTGCCGCTCAGCCAGAAGCTGGGCTCATGGCTGGTGAGCGCAGTGGTGGTAGCAGCACTAAGGAACAGTGAGCAGAGCAGTAAGGAGCAGTGAGCAGGCAGGCGGTAAGGAGCAAGGGGTCCTGGACTGCAAGAGGGATCCCAGACTGTGAGAGGGTGCAGTCCGGGCTGAGGGATGCCCCCACCCCCAGTGAATGGATTTCGTGCACCAGGCCTCTATTACTAAATGAATTTTTCCAATTAAAAAAAATTGCTCTCATTGGCTGATTTTTGTATATTAATCATGTTTGCAGCAATTGTACTATCTAATCTTTTTTAAAATAAGTGACTATTTTTTAAAATTTATCTTTATTGTTGAAAGTATTACAGATGTCTCCCTTTTTTCACCCATTAACCCCTGTCCCCACCTCTACTGTTTCCCAGGCCTTCACCACACTATTGTCTATGTCCGTGGTTTGTGCATATGTGAATATAAATGCTTTGGTGGATCTCTTCCCACCCACTCCCCTCTCTGGCTTCCCTCTGAGATTCTTCCGTCTGTTCCCTGCTTCTAAGTCTCTGGATCTATTTTATTCATTAGGTTCCACATATGAGTGAGATCGTGTGATGCTTGTCTTTCTTTGGCTGGCTTATTTTGCTTAGCATAATACTCTCCAGGTTAGATATGAGTGTATATGGGAGCTTAAGATCAGAGAAGTGATTAGCAAAAAGTACTTAATCAACAGTGAACCTGTGACTTGATCTGTTTTGGGCCTATCCGTTTGCAGATGGTATGCCTTATTGTTGCCATACAATAACGGACTCTCAAGAACTTGTAAGTAGAGCTAGAAAGCACACTTAGTGTTATAATTTGGACACACCTGGGCACTTTCACTACCTGTGAACCAATAAAAGAACCTACCAAAAGGCTATTGTGGTTGTCAGTATTAGAAAACAAAAAGCATAACTTGTTGGCAATTTTATTTGATGCTTTAATCCAGTTTTCATATAGTTTTTAAAACATAGCAGATGAAACACAAAGTTTCGTTAAAAGACCCGTATTTTTTTTATCAGAGCAGAAGTATGTTAAGGAGATGACTTTAATAAACCAAATCAACCTCACATTTTTAAAAAACAACCCACTATAACCTATTTTGAAAATATCCAAAATGAATAATTTCACATTTGGCTTTGCTAAGGGGCTCTTTGCTTCTTTGGATAAAGAGGTACAGATGGTATTTAAGTAATGAAACCGTGGTGGCTTTCCCAAAATAAGGGGACACTTAAAATGAATGCTAGTAGGCTGAGATGTGGGGGTGGGGGCTTTGGAAAATGTGACTTGTGTTTTCGAAACTTACACTACTGGTTATTTGCAACTCCAGTATGTGAACCTGGTCCAGTATTATAGTTCAGGATAGACGTTTATAAATCAGAATTTTTTTTCAAAGTAGTAACCATTCAAAAGCTTGGTAGAAGTTATGAAATCCGGAGGGAATTAAAAGTGTACCTTTTAGACATTACGATAATTTCACATTTTTTCACTTGACTATTTAAAATAAGAACGATTTTGCCCTAGCCAGTTTTGCTCAGTGGATAGAGCATTGTCCTGTGGACTGAAGGGTCCTAGGTTCTAAAAATCAATGGAAAAATATCTTTGGGTGAAGATTAACAATAAAATAAAATAAAACTTTTGAGTTTTCCTAAATTTCTAAGATTGATGAATATTATTAGTTTGTCCTCGATTTCCAAATAAGGAAGCATATGATTTATTATTAATTCACTGCTGGTAGTATTTCTGAGAGGGTTTTTAAATATAAACCCTATGGACAGTGTTCTTTTAATCTTTCAAGTGGATGAAAATAAGGAGATTATCTACATGTGAAAAGATTTTTTTCAACTCTCACAATTATGGAATGAATCATTGTTATAAATACTTTCTTTATGAGCTAAATAATCAGTGCTGTCTTAGGAACTGGCTGGGTATGACCTGGTTTGTAGGAGTCAGACCATGAAGATAGTGTGAGGGACTGAGGCTTAGAACCACACTAATTATTGGTGGACGGCATGAACCCAGGAGCAGTACTAGAAGAAGTCCAGGCAGGCAGTGTTCCATCCATCCAGAAACATGTAAGCAGGGTATGTGGTCAACTACATAATCAGTGTGTGTCCGATCTTAAGTCAGAGGTGGAGGAAGAGGAGCAAACGATAGGCTGAGAACAGCAAGGCAGCAGAGAATGCAGGAGCTTGTAATATTCAGAAATACAAGTCGGTAGACAACTTGGCATGATAGAATAGTTGTCAGCAGATAGCAGCTTCCAGCCAAAGGGCTCTGGAACTCAGAGATAGGAAGGGGGAGAGGGGCGTGGAGATAGGAGCAATGGGTAAGTTGTAGATCTAGTGGGACTTTTACAGGAATTGGATTGCTAAGCACATTATTAAGACAAGGATGAGGATGCCAAGTTTAGGTCCGTTTCCACTGTAGTGTTGAGAAGTCAAGGCTGAGTGTTCCAGAGCAGTTCAGTAATCTTAGTTTTGAGAGAGGAAGAATGCTGAATCTGGGAACCCCACAGACCGGTCCACATTTATTAGTAAGATATTATGCTTTATTCTGAACTCTCAGCTCAGAATGGATAGATTTCAGCATCTAATTCTTAAAAACAGCTCTGGCCGGCATGGCTCAGAGGTTGGAGTTGTCAGCCCATGCACCAGAGGGTCGTAGGTTTGATTCCCGGTCAAGGGCATGTACCTGGGTTTTGGGTTCAATCCCTGCCCCCTGGTCAGGGAGCATGTGAGAGACAATCATTCCATGTGTTTCTTTCACATCAGTGTTTCTCTCCCTCTCTCCCTTATACCCCTCCCCGCTCCCTTCCACTCTATCTAAAAATCAAAGGAAAAAATATCCTCACTCCTTGAGTGAGGATTAAAAAACAAAACAAGAAATGTTAGCCATTTCCTTTTGATCATTTATAAAAATGGAGTATAGAACTTCTAGGATAGTCTCTTTTTAAGTCACTTTTAGTGAGTCACATTTTTCCAAAATATGTTCATTTTATCTAAGTTTTCAAACTCACTAGCATAAAGTTGCTTATAATTTTTAAGACCTAATATTATTTGTACATTTATGTATTTTCCCTCTGACCAATCATGCCAGAGATTTGTCAATTTTACTAATCTTTCCAGGCAGCTGCAAACTAGAGCCTGTGGGCCAAATCTGGCCCACCTCCTGATTTTGCAGATAAACTTTTATTGGAACATAGCCATACCTATCCTATATAATAAAGAGGTGATATACAAATTGACCATCACACCCTCATACAAGATAGCCACCCCCACGTGTGCACAAGATGGCTACCCCCATATGGGCTAGCAGGGGAGGGCAGTTGTGGGCGATCAGGCCAGCAGGGGAGGGCAGTTAGGGGTGACCAGAGGGGCAGGGGAGGGCAGTTAGGGGTGATCAGGCCACAGGGGAGGGGAACTATATAATAAAAGTCTAATATGCTAAGTGTCTAACTGTTCATTCAACCATTCGACCATTTGCTATGATGCGCACTGACCACCAGGGGATAGACACTCAATGCAGGAGGTGCCCCCTGGTGGTCAGTGCACTCCCACAGCAAGAGCACCACTCCGCTGACCAATGGGAACCAGAGGCGGGACTCACAGCTGGCGAGTGCTGCTATGGCGGCGGTGCGAGCCTCTCCCTATCGGGACTGACCGGGTGTGAGCCCACAGCAGGCGCAGCGGGGCCAGGATGAGCAGGAGCGGCAGGCAGCGTTGGACTGCCAGTTTCTGCCTTATCCCTGCAGGCCACGCCGAGGGACCCCACTGGTGCACATATTCATGCACCAGGCCTCTAGTGTATATCTGCGGCTGCTTTGGAGCTGTGATGCCAGAGTTCAGTAATTGTAACAGACTATTTGGCCTATAAAGTCAAAATATTTTCTATATGACCTTTTGTAAAAAAAAAAAAAAAAAAAGTTTCCGACTCAATCTTTTTGAAGGAGCAGCTTTTGGCTTAGTTGTGGTGTGTGTGTGTGTGTGTGTGTGTGTGTGTGTGTGTGTGTTCTGTTTCACAGTTTATTTTATTGTTCTTTTCTAATTTAAGTTGTGTGCTTAGTTCATTAATGTCCAGCTCTTCTTCTTTTCTAAGGAAGCAATTAAGGCCATAAATTCTTACTATTTATTGTATTAGCATTATTCGAAATTGTGATATGAGGTTACTATTTTTCCTAATGATTTCTAACTGAATTACATTGTAGTCAGAGAGCATGGTTTGAATGCTGCCAACGCTTTAACTTTTGTTGAGATTTCAGTTATGGCCCATATGTAGTGAGGGTTTTTTATATATTTCTGCAGCTGTGATAGAGTGTTCTGTGTTTGTCTGTTTTAACAAGCTTATTAACTCTGTTATTCAAATTTTCTAGTCTTACTTTTTATTTTACTTGCTCTGACAATAACTGAGAGTTGTGTGTTAAAGTCACCTACTGTGATTGTGGAGTTGTCTATTTCCCTATTTGTATTATGCAGTAACCTTATTAATCTTTAATAATGCATTTTTCTTTAAAAATTTATTTTCCTTGATATTAATATAGATACATGTGTTTTCTTTTTGTTAGTAATTGCTGTTAGATCTTTTTTCTATCCTTTGACTTTTCAGTCATTCCTAATCCATGTTTTAGAGACATCTCTTATAAATACCAATAGTTGGATTTTTAAAAAAAATCCAGCCTTATATTCTTTATCTTTTAACTAGAACATTTGGTTCATTTACATTTATTATAGTGACTAATATATTGAATTTATTTCCATTGAGTTGTTTTGTATCTCTTCCCCTTCCCAACTCTTTATATCTCAGATTGACCATCTGGAATAAGTTAATTTTAGCCTGAAGTGCATCATGTAGAATTTCCTTAATAAAGGTCTGCTGATGGCAAACTATGTCCTTCCCCACCCCGCTAGAAATTATTTTTATTTTGCCCTGATTCTATTTTTTTTTTTAATCCTCACTCCAGGACATGCTTATTGATTCTTTAGAGTGAGAGGAGAGGGGAGAAAGATAGAAACATCAGTGTCAAAGAGCAACATAGATTGATTGCTTTCCTAGATCCTCAGCCTGGGTATGTGTCCTGACTGGGAATTGACCCCCCAACCTCCCCATGTAGGGACGATGCTCCAACCGAGCCACTGGCCAGGGCTGCCCTGATTCTTAACTGACATTTATTCTGGGTGTTCTATATTGTCAGTGATTTTCCCTAGTAATTGAAGATACCACTTCCTTGGCTTTTGGTTTTCATTTTTGTGTTTAGAACAGGGGTCCTCAAACTTTTTAAACAGGGGGCCAGTTCACTGTCCCTCAGACCATTGGAGGGCTGGACAATAGTTTAAAAAAAAACTGAACAAATTCCTGTGCACACTGCACATATCTTATTTTGAAGTAAAAAAACAAAACGGGAACAAATACAATATTTGTATTTGCATGTGGCCCGCGGGCCGTAGTTTGAGGACCCCTGGGTTAGAAGTGAATGGTTATCTGACTGTCGTCTGCGTTTGGACTCTTCGTTTGCCTCTGCCCCAATTTTTTCTCTCCTCCTCATTTCTCAGTTTTCCTGTTTTGTTTGTTTGTTTGACTCTAGTACTCTTCAGTCATATTTGCAACTTTTATTTCTTTAAATGAAGTCTTTAAGGTTCTGATCCTGTTACCTGTTGTTCCTCCTGATTTTTACTTTTGATGCTTATGGCGGGGTGGTGGTTTGGGTGTTTTATGATTTCTGTCTGTGAACTCATTTTTCTTGGAAGTGTAGGATTGTTTTGAGGCCTGGGAAGAAAATGGACTCTCCTAGAGGTATTTGCTTTTGATTTTACCAGGCATCTGTACTCTGCACACTACAACTCTGGGACCCTGTGCAGACACAATCACAGCCTCCGTAGTGTGAATGAGGGCTGAAGTCTGAGGGCTGATTTGGGGTTAGGAAACCTCAAGAGAGCATCTCTGTTCTCTCCCACTCAGTAACCAGGTTCAAGACAGGTAATTCCCCTGCTCTGCCCCTGGGGGTGCAGGTGTATTTCCAAGTCAGCCTTGCATTGGGTGTATAGTGCTTAGTGATTTCAGCTTATGGAGGAGAGGTCTTAGACTCCGCGCCTTCGATGGGTCCTGAGTATTCCCTCCACACTCACTTTTCCTCTCACCACTCTCCCTCCGCTCTCACCAGCCCCACGAGGCTGTGAAGGTTGAAGCTCAAGTTCATCTGGTTTAGTAACTGTCCCTAATGTACTCCTTTGAGATACTGTCCTCATTCATTTTGACCTGAACAGTCCTTATTGTTGTACTGGCCCATTGATGTATTTATTTAAGGTCATGTTTTCCCTCTGTTTTATCCAGAAATTTTAGTTATCTGGGAGAGGGGCTGTTCATGGTACCTAGCTGTCCCTGTGCTGGAGACGAAAATCTTGATTGCTGTTGAGCCTCCCTGTCACCCAGCATTCACCTGGCATTTTATGCCAACAACATTGAGCCCAGAGTCACAATCATTTGATTGCTAAAGGTTATAATTTGAACTACCAGCAAAGAGAATTTTTTAAGTCTGGTTATGATAGAAAGCTAAGTTTAAGAAAATTTTTACATCAAGTTATGAATGGAATTTTGGTATTTTTATCCACGAAAAGAGGAAGCGGAGGAGTAAGTAAAACAATTAGGGAGAATATCTTATTTCATACTTCAACAAAATTAGAAACTTAGAATTTAAAAAAATTAGCATTGTGATCCAGTCTGCGACTACTGTTTTGGAGTATTTGTATCGTTTTTTAAAAATAGAATTGTCGTTGATTTAATTATTAGTGCCTAGGAGCATGTAATCTATAAAACACTGACAGAAAATACATTTTTGACGGGGAAGTTTGATGCTCATCTTCTTACTACAACTTGGACTGGGTTATAGTTATTTCTCTAGCCTCAGATTTTACCAGAAAACTCCCTGAGGGCCCAGAAAGTTCAGTCTACCTTTTTGGTTGATTGGAGCCTGAATTTAATAACAAAGAATGTTATGCTTGTTTTTCTTAGTTTCTGGTAGGATGATGGGAGGAATGCTAGAACATTGTTTTCCGTTTATATTGAAAAGTTATTTTCTTTGGTTGTGCATAAGCTGGTTCTTCTGAAATGTTATCAATTAGTATTTAAATCAACCTCATTCTGGACATTTATACTACCCCAAGTTTTTTTTACTAATCTTTACTGAGCATCTAACCCATGCCAGATGCTGATGTCAGCAAGCCAAGTCTCTGTCTTAATACATGATAAAAGTAAAAAATACAGCATATGTAAGTGAACAAAGATTACAAGAGTGCATTCACATGTATATGCTTATATGTACACAGAGAAATACTGGAACCATACATTAAAATATTAAGTCATTCTGGGTGGTTGCATGCTGTATTTATTGTCTTCTTTTGCTTCTCCGTATTTTTTTAAAAATTTAAGAAAAAACGGTTGTTAATAAAGTGGGATGCTTGTGTGGGGAGAAACAGTAAACGCCCGATTTCTTACAAAAGAAAAACAAGAACTAACACTCACAACAGCCTGTTCCGGGTGTGTCTCTCATTACCTCCTGTTGTATCACCACCTTTGCGGTGGCGATGTATCCCTGTGGGGCCCTGAGAAGACTGAGGCTCTGAGCTGTTACATGTCCAGCACCCCACAGCTGGTGAGTGACGGAGCAGAACCTATCCCAGACCTGTCTGCCCCAAACCCTGTTCTCCTCTTGCCCCCAATCATGCCTTGAATGAGTATGTTTCTTGCTTTTAAAATAAGCCTAATATTAAATTAACCCTTGGCAATTCCCTACATCTATTTAAATTGACAAATTATGTGAAAAAACGTTCTAGCTTATAAAACTATTACAGGTTTTGAGTTTTGGATAACATTTGCTATTTTAAATTTTACTACAGGGTGTTTGGTCACTAGTAACTCTGTATTGGCAATGTTTAACTCTTGGGTGAGAGAATAGAATTAGGTGAGTCTCAACGACTCTAAGACCTTGCTTTTCCATTGTAGTCCTAATTTGTGATAACTATTCGAAATGATTTGGTAAATACTTAACTAAAATCATTTAATTTTTATTCCTTCAGGAATTTTTATGTCAGTTCGCATTGAAAAAAAAACTTCTAGACCATGTATACTCACTTTTAGTTAGGGAAATATTATCACCTTATCACATAGTGAAATCCCGTGGTTTTTCATAAGGAAAATGAGATGCAGACATTTTTACTTTTTATTTTGATTTTGCTTATTTTCCATAAACTCTCATACCTGAACAAAAATAAATAAAGCGTGTAAACAAATAACCCTACGGTGACTAATTTGGTTACTTTGAGTCCTGAGAGAGGATAGGTACTTGATTTTCTTTGGAAATTAGGCATTAGGCCTAATTAGGAATAAAGACCTTCATGATTTTTTATAAATTCTGATTTCATTATATATTGATATGACATGTTTATATTCTATTCTTAAGTGAAATGTTTTATATGTCGACAAATTGAAATACAGATGTTTCTGGTTTTAAAAACTCTATTTGATCCGCAGCTCACTGTTAACGAAGCGGCTGCTCAGCTCTGTGTGAAGGATAATGCTCTCCTGACGAGAAGGGACGAACTTTTCGCGCTGGCGAGGCAGATTTCTCGAGAAGTCACCTATAAATACACGTACAGAACCACCAAGTAAGTTTCACTCATTGGCAGCACTTTCGCATTTTTTGAGAGAAGTAGAGCTTGAAATACCAACCATTTGATAGTATATAAATGAGCATTTCTGAAAACAGTGTGATTATAGTTCAACTAGAGGCCCGGTGCACAAAAATTCATGCACTCGGGGAGGGTCCCTCAGCCCAGCCTGTGCCCTCTCACAATCCGGGACCTTCGGGTAGGTCCCTAGGCCTGGCCTGAGATCAGGGCCTATCAGGGCTTTCCTTCCCCCGGCTGTAGGCAGCTGGCCCCACTGCTTGCCATCTGTGCAGCGCTGCGCCCCCTCCCCTGCCATCGGTGGCCTCCCTCTGCAGGCAACAGGCTGGGGTGTGATGGCTTGGCTGGCCTGGGCCTCCCTCTTTCTTTGCTGGGGGGTGGGGCCAGCCCTGTGAGGGGCCGTCTGCCTACCTGATCGCCCCTAACTGCTGGCCTGCCTACCTGATCACCCCTAACCCCTTGCCTGCCTACCTGATCACCCCTAACCACTGCTCTGCCTACCTGATCCCCCTAACCACTCTGCCTGCCTACCTCATTGCCCCTAACCGCTTGCTTGGGGGCCGGGCCAGCCCTGTGAGGGGCCGTCTGCCTACCTGGTCTCTTCTAACCACTTGTCTGCCTACCTGATTGCCCCTAATTACTTGCCTGCCTGCCTGATTGTCCCTAACCACTTGCTTGGGGGCGGGGCTATCCCAGCGAGGGGCCATCTGCCTACCTGATCACCCTTAACTGCTGGCCTGCCTACCTGATCACCCCTAACCACCTGCCTGCCTACCTCATCTCCCCTAACCACTCTGTCTGCCTGCCTGATTGCCTCTAACCATTGCTTGGCATTGCCAGCCTGGCTGGCATGGCTCAGTGGTTGACCGTCAGGGGACATGCCTAGATTGCGGGCTTAATCCCCAGCATGGGGCTGCAGGAGGCAGCCGATCAATGATTTTCTCTCATCATTGATGTTTCTCTCTGTCCCTCTCCCTTCCTCTCTGAAATCAATAAAAATATTAAAACAAAACAAAACAAAAAATATTGCCAGTGTTTTTTGTTGTTTTGTTTAACTCTCTTTGTCTTTCTTTAAAACAAAAAGCAGTTCCCTGGCACTATGACACTGTTCTGGTGGGCTTCAGACAGTCCCTCATGCAGATGCTTGGGCTGTGAGTGATGATGGGGTTTAGTCAGTCAGCATTATAGCCTGATCTGGACACCACTCACTGTATGAACTGAACTGAGAGGAAGAAGCAGGCTAGTTCCTCTTGCGAGGTGTTTTGAGATGAGCTGAATAAGTAAAAAGAATCCATTGACCAGTATTTAAGGGAAATTGGAAGATACTTTTATTACTAGCAAGTGGAATGTGGAACATGTGTTTGAAGGGAAAAAAAACTAATGTTAAAAAACAATGATGGTTCTCAAATGTAAACACTCCTCACGAGCTCTAAGCACTGTCTGTGGGTGTAGTGCCCCTCGACTTTGCCCCCTCGGTTCCACGTGGTCCCTGGCTCCCAGTGCCCATCCTTGGTGCATGCCCCTGCGGCTCTGAGCACTTGCAGATGGCCACCCACGTGACAGTGACGGAGCCTGTGCTGAGCCACATCCTCTGCACCCTACCCGGCCCTAATAAATCACCGTCTCTGGGGACAGAGCCGTGGGATTTAAACGACACGCATCCAGACGATCCTGTGCACATCCAAGTCTGAAAACCCCCTCCTGGTTGTCATCGCCATTGTTTTTCCAAACTCAGAGCGCTTCTCGCCACTGGAGCTCACATATTTACAAAGTGACAACAACTGAAATTATGCAGACTAATGAGCAGGGTAACAATATACAGCAATATTATAGGATCACTTACAAGATTTTTTTTGGGAGTTAGTTAATCAAGAGCTGATTTAGTGATTTTTTAAATTTTCTTTACTGTATTATACAAAATTTTCCTTCTGATTGCTTTATTTAAATAATTTTCTTGAATCAAAGTAATATGTGTCCTTGATTTAAGAAGTCATATAGTGGCCGAAACCGGTTTGGCTCAGTGGATAGAGCGTCGGCCTGCGGACTGAAGGGTCCCAGGTTCGATTCCGGTCGGGGGCATGTACCTGGGTTGTGGGCATATCCCCAGTGGGGGATGTGCAGGAGGCAGCTGATCGATGTTTCTCTGATGTTTCTAACTCTCTATCTCTCTCCCTTCCTCTCTGTAAAAAATCAATAAAATATATTAAAAAAAAAAAAAGAAGTCATATAGTGCACAAGGTTTACAATGGAACTCAGCAGTTCTCCTGTTAACCCTATCTCTCTTTCCCCTTCTTAATATGGCCTCTACAGGCAATTACTTTCAACAATTTTTAGCCGTTTTTTGTAGTATTTGTATTTCTTTTTTAAGTTAAATATATTTCAAAATACATAACACTTCTATATAATTTAGAAGACAAAACTATGTAAATAGGTAATATAAAAAAGTTGCACTCCCGTTCCTGTCTCATTTTACCTTGTTTTTCTCCTCAATGTAGATAGCTTTTTAAGTGTTTTTTATATCTTTGCAGTGTTTATGTACATGCAAAAAAATATGGTTTCTCATTTTCACCTTTTTAAAAAAACACACAATAGGTAGCATGTGTCTATATTATTCTATATTTCGCTCTTATTTAAACACTAGAGGCCCGTGGGGTCCCTCTGCCTGGCCTCCAGGATTGGGCTGAAACTGGCTCTCCGACATCCCCCAAGGGGTCCCGGATTGCGAAAGGGTGCAGGCCAGGCCGAGGTGCACGATCAGGCCAGCCAGGGAGGGACGGCGGCAGGGCTCCAGGGCGTGTCCGGCTTATCTCGCTCAATCCAAATCTGCCGGACCCCAGCAGCAAGCTAATCTACCGGTTGGAGCATCTGCCCCCTGGTGGTCAGTACCCGTCACAGCGAGCGGTTGAGCAACCTTAGCATATTATTAGCATGTTACACTTTGATTGGTTGAACGGACGACCGGACCCTTAGCATATTAGGCTTTTATTATATAGGAAGTCTTGGAGTTCTCTCTCTATATATATTAGTACATATACATCTTCCTCATTATTTTTTACATTGATGTATCATGATTCATTTACCCAGTACCCTACTGATGGATACCTAGGTTGTTTCTAGTCTTTTTCAATATAAATAATACCACAGTAAATAACTATGCATACCTTTCTGAAGTTCACGTTTTTGACACTAACATCTTTTATATCAGGGGTGGGGAACCTTCTTTCTGCCAAGGGCCATTTGGGTATTTATAACATCATTTGCGGGCCATACAGAATTATCAGTTTAAAAATTAGCCTGCTAAATTTGGTCAGACATTTAATTAAGTCACCCCAATGCCTTGGCAGGGCCAGACCAAATGATTTCTCATGCCTCATATGGCTCGCGGGCCAGATGTTCCCCACCCGTTTTACATGAAAGTGTAGCAGAATTGATGGCTCGCCATAGTGCAGTCGGCAGTAGCAGTTCACGTATGTGTAAGGCCTCTGTGGGCTAGGTTCCCAGCAGAGGGATCTCTAGGTGAAGGGGGAGTGCGTTGTTGTCTCGGTAGGTAGATAAAAAAGCATTTCAATCTCATGTCGCTTCAGGTATTCATCTTAAATGGCCATTGTTGTCATTTTGTCCTAAATTATTTCTACTGAACCATAAAGGGATATTATGGAATACAATCCTCAATTTTTTTCCCTTTTTCATTATGTGATAATCATTATATACTTATTGAGTACTTTCTGTGTGAGGAATTCTAAATAGTATACATCTTTAAAAATGTATATTAATTGCATATGCATCTTTCAGTGTTAATTTAAAAATGAAAAATCTAGTTTTCCTCATTTCAGTGTTCGTTATGCATGTCTTACTTTTGGTGTCAGGTTTCAGGGTTACATGTTTCGGTGGAAGTTTATAGATTAAGATGTCTCTAGAATAAAATTTCTTACCTTCTCAAGTTTGTCTCTCTCTCCCATTCCCCTCAGGTCAAAATGTGGAGAAAGAGATGAATTATCCCCGAAGAGAATTAAAGTGGAGGTATGATTATGTTCTTTTCTTTTCTTATGTTAATAATGTTTGCTTTAGTAGTTTAAAGTAAGAAAAAGGATGGTGCCATAAACTAGTGAAAAATGTGAAATGCAGTATCTTAAAAGCAATATATAATTTTTTTGCTTTGACGTGTCTATGGTCATTTGAACTAGAATCCTGAGGAAGTTCTCAGAAAGAAACAACAATGATAAGATGGATGTCCAGTCGGTTTATCAAAGGTTGATTTGTAAATAGGTGTTTTTTACAGATTTTAAACTCTACAGGTTAAACTATTTTTTAATCTTATTTACAACATAAGTCACCTTATTAAGTATTTTTAAAGGAGCTAAGATTTAATTTCTTTACATTAACTACCTGAGGGAAATGACAATTTAGTAGGTGCAAATTATAGAGACTTCAGTGTAATTAAAGCCTCTTTTAGGGGGCATGTTTGAGGCTGTCCTGATTTTAGACCTGCCAGCGGGAAGGTGGGAGTTAAGCAAGAACAATGTGCTTCTCTCGGGGCTCTCAGAGCTCAGAAGGTTTCAGAACGCGTTCCTTAATTTGGACTGATACAGCAGTTCCCCTCTGCGCAGCCATGCTTTCACTTTCCATGGTTTCAGTTACCTGTGGTCTCAGTTTCCCACCGTCAGCTGCAGTCCAGAAATATTAAATGGGAAATTCCAGAAATAAACAACTCACAAGTTTTAAATTCTGCACCGTTCTGACTAGCGTGATGAGATCTCGCTCTTTCCCCCCTGGGAGGTGAAACGTGCCTCTGTCCGGAGTACCCAGGCTGTGTATACTCTGCCCCTGAGTCCCGTGGCCGCCTCGGTTATCGAGTGACTGACAGCATCCCCGTGCTTCTGTGCAAGGAGCCCTCATTTGACTTAATAATGAATGCGGAGTGCAAGAGCAGTGATGTTGGCAGTTCAGATACACCAAAGAGAAGCAGTAAAAGGCGTCCCTTAAGTGAAAAGGTGAAAGCTCTCAACTTAAGAGGAAAGAAAAAAAATTCATATGCTGATGTTGCTAAGATCTACAGTAAGAACCAATTTTTTTAACTGTGAAATTGTGGGTAGAAAAAAGAAATTTGTGTTAACTTTGCTGTTGTACCTTAAGCTGCAAACGTTATGGCCACAGTGCGAGGTAAGTGCTTAGATACGATGGAAAAGGCATTACAGTTGTGGGTGGAAGACATGAGCAGAAAGTGTGTTTCAATTGATGGCAGTGTGTTGCACCAGAAAGCGCTGAGCCAACACGCAGACTTCAGTGAGGGATCTCCTGAAATGACTGACACCAGCCACTTACTGCAAATAGGGATGGTCATACAGATTGAGGACTAAGTTTAGGCTGAAAAATATACAAATTACTGGGAACGGAGGGAGGGAGGGAGGAGGAAGAGACCACATTCACATAACCGTTATTACAGTCTGTTGTTACACTTATTCTTTTTTAATAGTACTTGTTGTTAATCTCTTACTGTGCCTGATTTATAAATTAGACTTTATAATAGGTATGTATGTGTAGGAAAAACACAGCACGTACAGGATTCAGTGCTCTCTGGTTTCAGGCACCCGCTGGGGGTCTTGGGATGTGTTCCCTGTGAACAGGGTGGGGCTGCTGTACTTTCTTAGGGTCCAGTCAGTAGCAGAGGAGATATTTTGAAGTCCGGTGGCACCTTCCTTGTTTTCTTGGGTAGGAGGGCTCGGTGCTCGTAGCCATCCATTATTGGATTTCAAGGTAAAGCAAATAAGCTATGTTTGACTACCCTAAATATCTATCCTCAAGTAAGATCTGTTTGTATTGGAACAGTCCGTCATTTATACCAAAGCCACAGTTCACAGTTACCCTTTAAAAACATAAATCCCTTTTTTGCTTACATCTCTCCAGTGGCTGTCTACTGAGAATAAAATCTACACTTTTCCCTTAGGCATCTAAAACCCTACAGATCTGACTCTGGGTGGCGTCTCTGACCTCATCTGCTACCACACCTCTTGTTGTGTCGTCCCCCCCCCCCCCCCCAAAAAAAAACCCCATGGACCAGTTTTCTGTTCCTGGAACATGCCAGACTCACTTGTGCCTCCGCATCAGTTCTCTCTGCCCAGATCTCACGATAGTCACTTGGTCTCCTCTGACTCCACTGCCTCCCTTTCTAAAAGGAACACCCTTCCCCCAAATCATTTAGGCTCGTTCTCATGGTTTGCTTAGTTTGTTTTCCTACCACTCTTCAGTATCTGGAACTAGTATATATTTGTTTTAAATTTATTATCAGTCTGCACCATTAAATGTGAATAGAGCTTCTATCTGTCTCTCCAGCATATCTTAATACTGAATTTAGAAGAGTGGCTTACACTTGGTAGGCATTTAATAAAATCTGTTAGATGAAATGATGAGTAGCTATGGATGAGCATCTTTGACTTGTAAAACCTTTAGCCTAAACCCACACCATCTGCTGCCTCTGCTGAGGATCGAGCCTGCCATCAGGCCTGTGCCTGACCAGGAGCCCCCGACACCCTTTGGTGCACGGGACGATGCTCAACCCCCTGAGCCACACCTGTCAGGGCTGAGCTTCCTCTAGTAGCATGGAGTATTAGGTTGTAGCATTAGAAGTGGCCCTTCTACTCCTTTAGAAATAGTCCACTAGAGATGATGGAATTAGAGTTCCGTATGGTTGGTTGGTTGATGTACTGCAGTTCACAAAGCTCTTTGAATAGTTCTCAATTTAGAATTAAGATAATCAGCCCAGCCAGCGTGACTTAGTGGTTGAGTGTCAACCTATGAACCAGGAGGTTATGGTTTGATTCCGGTCAGGGCACATGCCCGGGTTGTGGGCTCCATCCCATGTGGGGCATGCAGTCTGCAGGCATGGTGATGCTCTATCCACTGAGCCAAACTGGCTAGGCCTATTGGTTTGTTTTTAATTTTTTTTTTAACTTAGTTTTTTTAAAAGCACTCATGTACGGTAGATATCAGTATCTCTTCATTGTGCGGTGTGTTGTATATATGTGTGTATACCTACACGCACATATAGTGTAACTAAAGGCCTGGTGCACGAATTTGTGCATCAGTGGGGTCCCTCGGTCTGGCCTGCGGGATTGGGCCAAAACCAGCTCTCCGATATCCCTCATTGTGAGAGGGTGCAGGCCAAGCTGAGGGACCCCACTGGTGCACAATTGGGGCTGGGGAAGGATGCGGGAGGTTGGCCAGCTGAGGAGGGACCATGGGAAGGCTCCAGAACGTGTCCGGCCGTCTCACTCAGTTCCAATCAGCTGGACCCCAGCAGCAAGGTAACCTACCGGTCGGAGCATCTACCCCCTGGTGGTCAGTGCATGTCATAGCGACTGATCAACCGGTCAACTGTTTGCCTCCTGGTGGTCAGTGCACATCAGAGTGAGCAGTCGAGCAGCCTTATATCATTAGCACACTAGAGGCCCGATGCACGAAATTCACGCAAGGGGCTCAACCCTCGCAGCCCCAGCTTCGTCTAGAAGGTTGTTCGGCTGTCCGGTCCAATTAGCATATTATGCTTTTATTATTATAGATTATGCTTTGATTGGTTGAACAGATGACCGGACACTTAGCATATTAGGCTTTTATTATATAGGATTCTTTTCGAAATATACAATGTTGGCATAAGTCGTTGCCTACATTTTTCTGTGTACTCTAAGTCAAATTAGAGGTTCTAGAACTGTTTGTTTGGTTTGGAAAGCTGAGGCTGAGGTAGTAGTACTGGCTGTATAGGGTCACTACTACTCCCCTAAGACTTTTCCACATATTAGTGCTTTGTTTGTGTCTCCCTTTTGTGTGGCTCCTGAGGAGGGGAGAATTTCTGGCATGAGAAGAGATTAGGGAAAGTTCTATGGAGGAGACATCATTTGAGCTGGGTTTAAAAAGAAGGGTAGGATTTCAGAGGGTAGGAATGTGGGTTGGAGGTGGAGGGGCATTACAAAGACAGAGAGGTAAGAAAATACTGTGAGTGTTTAGAGAACATTGAGACCAGTTTGTCCAGAATATATGACTGACACAAAGGACTTCGTAAGTAAAACTAGATTTTAGAATTCTTTTAACATACTTGTTCATCTTATTTCATTTGAATATTTCTTTTGGGATTCTTAGCTTCCTGATTCTCTATTTAACAAAAGTAATAAAAAAATAAACTTAGTTTGTTGTAAAATACAACAGAGTCCTAATTATTGGGCCCAAATTAATGAGAATTTTTTTGTCTTTTCATCTTTATTTTTCCGAAGTCCTTGACAATGACGAATGAGCATACATGCCAAGTTGCTGACTTATTTTCATTTTAAAATTATAATTTTTACAGCGAACAAAAAGAAATGTAATGCCCAGTGGATAAAATAGAAATGACATCATAATAGACATGTAAGGGAAAGAAAAACATTTTCTTCTGTGCCATTACCAGCACATTATGATACACCAGTGAACTACGCCAGTGCCGTGTTCAGGCTCAGTCAGATGCTTTCTTGTTGCTGACTGCTTTCTGTTCCTGATCTCTTCGTGAAGGGCTGAGGGGGATGAAGTTTTTAAATCCTTGTCTGATTTTCCCCATTATGTTCTAGGTGGCTCCCCTTGAGGATAGTTAGTTGTTTGGTGTTACTGTTGGTGGTGTTGATGGTCGGTGTGCATGTTATGTCAAAGTATAATTGCTAGAAGGCATGAGGAGACCCCGAGGAAGACGCCTTCTCATGGGGAACCTGAGGGGAACCCTGACTTGGAGTGAGGTCTCTACGGGAGGCTCCTCCTCCTCCTCCCTCTGTCAGCGAGCGAGGTCTGGCCATCCTTCTCCTCCCCAGGCTACGGAACAGCTGCCCACCCGGGTGGCCGCCCTGTGTGTGAGTCCTCTTTCAGCTGACGTGAACATGGGTCAGAGGCCCCAAATCTAGCTCTGGGGACATGGTAACATAGCTACTTTGTTACTGAATCTGTTATGTGCCTGTCCCTCTATGCCAGTGATGGCGAACCTTTTGAGCTCGGCGTGTCAGCATTTGGAAAAACCCTAACTTAACTCTGGTGCCGTGTCACATATAGAAATTGTTTGATCTTTGCAACCATAGTAAGACAAAGATTTATATTTTTGATATTTATTTTATATATTTAAATGCTGTTTAACAAAAATCAACCAAAAAAATGAGTTCGCGTGTCACCTCTGACACGCGTGTCATAGGTTCGCCATCACTGCTCTAGGCATTTGAAATTCATTGTCACAAGCCTTCTTGTCTACCCTCTAGGAGGCTTTGTGATTTCCACTTTACAGCAAGGAGAGGCCCAGAAAGGCTCAGGAACTTGCCCAAGTTGCCACATTGCTGCCTGGTGGCAGAGCCAGGCCTTCCAATCTCGGTCTGATTCCTAAACTTCAGAGCAGAGGCCATTCACAAAGCGCCTTCGGTGTGAAGCACACCACGTACTGGCATTATACTTCCCACTGGTGCGCCATGGAGGCCAGTGCGCAGAGAAGAGTGGCAGCTACCATTTCCTTTTCCAAGGAAGCTTCTCTGGGAAACAGTGATAGGGTTTGAGGAGAAAACGTAATGTAAATTACAACACAAATAATATAAACTTAGCCTAAATTACAAACACTTAATATAAATATAAGGCATTACCATGTGACACACTAATTGTTTTGGGTGAGGAAAAACCGCGTTGGGAAGATAAATAGTAAATAAAAAATTAGCTTGCTTTGTTTATATTGTACTTATGACAGAAAGGATTTAAGACGGCTTGACAACTAGCAAAGGAGATGAAACATCAAGAGGCCAAGGCCCTGGCACTTTTACCTCCACCTCATTTTTTTGAAACATTAGTTAAAAGTGGATTCGGTTGCTAACCTTTTTCATAAAGAACGTGTTGCACTCCATGAACAAACCCTGTCATGCGTCCAGTGTTACAAGTGATATCTTAGGAGGAGGGAAGAAGATGGAAAAGCCGGGCTCGACTGGCGTGCTAGCTGACTACATGGGCTGTTACTGTTCAGATCTCGGCTGTGAGTTTTCTTGTTTCACTGAAATTGCTGGAGACGGGGCAGAGAGCTGGGAGGTACCGCATTCTTGATCCTGTGTGGGCTGGGAGTGCAGAGCAATCAGCGATGAGTGGATGAGAGAAGTGAAGTTTGTTAATCGAGGCCAGAAAGTCAGAGAATTGGGGCTTAAAGAAGAAAGCCTCAGGAAACATCTGCCACAGCTCCCGTGGGCGGGGGAGGGAGCCGCGGGAGGGGGAGAGGATCAGAACCCACCCACACCGTCACTGAGCCTGCTGAAGAGGAAGCTGGTCTAATTTGATGTCGATTCTTCCCCTCTGGATCAGAAAACAGAAGCCTTACAATCTGCTATTCATACAGAAAGTGTGAGTAGAAAAAAGGAAAATGCACGTGTGAGGCTGAGAGCATCTGCTGGGTGCGTCAGTTAAAGACGGCTCAGCAGTACATGGAGGCAGCTTGCTCGTGTTCAGTGGGAAGGTTGAGGGGTGGGGGTGAGGGTACTGAGGTCACAAACAGCACCCCACCCTGCATCTCCTGTTTTCTCAGTGCTCAGACGCAGAGCCTCGCCACTGAGGGCGTGCTGTGATTAATGGCAGCAGCCAGGAATAGGACATGAAGATAAATGGCTCGTAGCATGGTACCTCTGGTTTCCTGGGGAAAAGCTGGAGAGACAGAACAAAAGTCCTGCCCCGCACATAATGCGAAGAGCCCAGGTCTGGGGCACGGTCTCCCTTTTATTTCTGAGTCATTCCTCTTGGGTCCTTTTGGGTCCCTGGGACGGCCTTTACATGTCATGAGTGACAGCTCCTCCACCCTGTAGTTTTCCCACCACACGAACTGACTGCCAGAGGCTGTGGGGCACCATCAGAAGGCCCGGCTGCTGGGCTTAGGAACCTAAGTGGTGGGCCTGGAACATGGACCAGGTCTTTCTAATCCAAAGCTCCACCGCCTGGCAGTGAAGGTCCAGAGAAATCACACGCGACGTGGAAGAGTCCCTCAGAAATTCAGATGGAGACTATTGGGTAGCACCTTAAAGAAAGTTTACTTTGGATCTTTACCACATTGCATTTAACAAAATAAATTCCTGGTGGGTTAGAGATTAACCACACACACACACACACACACACACACACACACAAATAAAGGCTTAGAAAAACTAGAGGGTAGATTTGAATACTTATCAAATCTCTAAAGCAGAATCCTTTTCTAAACTTTATAGCAACAGAAGAAATCACAAAATAAAACACAATTATATGCAACTACAGTATATAAAACCTAAATTTTTGAATATCAAAACAAAAATAAATTGGCAAAAACTGAGAAAGCAACACCACCCAGTGCTGGCCAGAACTGTCAGATTTTGCTTACTAGAGGCCCGATGCATGGAATTTGTGCAAGAGTAGGCCTTCCTTCCCCCGGCTGCCAGCACTGGCTTCCCTCCAGCACCCGGGACCCAGGCTTCCCTCACAGAGGGAGGCCCCGCCCACCCACCACAGCCCGCCAATCAGTCGCAGCCACGGCGGCTTGCCTCTACCCTCACAGTCCCGGCTTCATCCAGAAAGTCATTCAGCTGTCCACTCTAATTAGCATATTACAGTTTTATTATAGACGAGAGGCATGGTGCACGAAATTTGTGTGTGTGTGTGTGTGTGTGTGTGTGTGGTGTTCCTCAGCCTGGCCTGCATCCTCTCCAATCTGGGACCCCTCGGGGGATGTCTGACTGCCGGTCCCTGCAGGATCGGGCCTGAACCGGCAGTCGGACATCCCTCTCACAATCTGGGACTGCTGGCTCCTAACCACTTGCCTGCCTGCCTGATTGCCCCTGTTTCTGCCTGCCAGCCTGATCGCCCCCTAACCACTCCCCTGTTGGCCTGATTCACGCCTAACTGCTCCCCTGCTGGCCTGATTGCCCACAACTGCCCTCGCCTGCCGCGACCCACCTCCTCCATGCCACATGGAGCCACGGGAGCTGCAGCCTCACTGTGCAGAGTAGCCACCGGGCCCTGTCTCTGCTGTACGTGCAGCCATCTTGTGGCGGGATCGCACGCAAGGGCACTAGGACCACCTAGGCTTTTATTAGTATAGATGATATGGCAAACCAGTGAAAGGCCCTTGTAGAAAGTATGCGGAAAACATAAAAATGCTCATCTCTCTGCAGTAATTCTACTTCTGGGAATCTCTGAACTATGTGAAATACTATTTCCATGGAAATATTTTTGCAGTGTTTTTCAAACCAAAAATAAGGAAAATAATATAAATGTCCAATATGGGGATAGTGGTTAAGTAAGCAAATCACTAGATGAAAAGTTATATGAAATGTTATATAACCATTATTATCATGGATCATGAATTCTGCCTTCCAATGTAAAATAGTATGGATGTATAAATCTTTTTATCTTTTTCATTTATGTTTTTATTGAGGTTACAACTGTAGAATAAGGTAGTTGTACCATAAAAGACAGAAATGAAACATTGTGCATTGAAATCTTACTTAAGGTGGTTGTCTTTGCTTTATTTTCTGAGCTTTAGATCATGTTTATTTATTTAGAAATTCTAAGTAAAAAAGGACTTATTCTTCGATCTACAGGATGGGTTTCCAGATTTCCAGGACTCTGTGCAAACCCTCTTCCAGCAGGCTAAAGCTAAGAGCGAAGAACTCGCTGCTCTCAGTTCCCAGGTAGCGTAACCACCAGTTCATAGCTCATAAGAATATCTGTAAGTTGAAAAGTAAATGGCTGCTTCAACTGGCTCCAGTTTTAAGCATCCAAGGACTGAATTAATTTCTGGTTCTTAAAATGTCATCCGATCACAGCTGTGTCAACAAGATAGCAATAACAACTTGGTTTGCTTTGGTTGATGAGCAGAATCTTTTTGAGCAGAATGTGATACGGTGATACTTATTTATTCTTTGTAGTTTTGTAGGAAGTAAAATAGATTCTCTCCCTAAGAAAACCCAAAAGAAATAATTTGATACCAGTAAATCAGCCATCCTGACTATGTCTGTGTGAAATATAATTCTGAGATAAAATAGTACTAGTTTTCAATAAAATATTAATAGTCGACTTTATAGCTTTTGTTAATTATTTCAATTAATGTGTAGTAACAAGTGTTAATACGCAGCTTCAGGTACTTTTGCTATTATTTCATTATGTACACTGAAATTAACATTTTAAAAAGTCATTTCTGCAAACAGCACCTTTTGGAAAGTACTGTAAGTTTTATTCCGGCTGATCTTCTCCCTAGTGGATTAGTGGTGCCAAGTTTTGTTTTTCATGTTAAAAGGATGAAAAATATATTTCCCACTCAGAATTCTTACTGAAATTTTATCAGTTAATTCAAATGAATTGAAGTTATAATTTCTTTTGATCTGGTTTATGAGCATTCGGAAAAAATAGTAAAAAACTTGTATCCTATTCATTGAATTAATATATTTCCTATTGATTTTTACCATTTTGAATCAGGATTGTTTGTAAATGATTTTATATAGCAGTTTCCTTATATTACTCTTTTATATAGAATGGTAGTGATTCATGTCTATAATTTTTAACATCTTTTTATTGATTTCAGAGAGGAAGGGAGAGGGAGAGAGGGATAGATACATCAATAATAAGAGAGTCATTGATCTGCTGCCTCCTGTACGCCCCCCACTGTGGATTGA
>NW_006293349.1:3619857-3620184 GCF_000327345.1 Myotis davidii
CATGTGCCCTGATTGGGTATTGAACTGTGACCTCCTGGTTCATGGGTTGATGCTCAACCACTGAGCAACACTGGCCTGGCTCATGTGTACATTTTGACTATTACTCTTTAGCAAAATATCATCAATACACTGTCCTGAATATCATATATGTGTGTGTGTGTGTGTGTGTGTTGTGTGTGTGTGTGTAAAATTTAGAACAGTACGTAGAGAAGGAACTTATAAAACACACAGAGATAAATTTTTTTTTAATATATTTTATTAATTTTTTACAGAGAGGAAGGGAGAGAGATAGAGAGTTAGAAACATCGATGAGAGAGAAACATCGAT
>NW_006293349.1:3620214-3648856 GCF_000327345.1 Myotis davidii
CCGACGCTCTATCCACTGAGCCAAACCGGTTTTGGCAAGAGATAAGTTTGATAAACTTATATTTTAGCCAGCTAACTGTGTCTTTTAAAACATGGCTTTTCGCCCTAACCAGTTTGACTCAGTGGATAGAGCGTCGGCCTGCGGACTGAAGGGTCCCAGGTTCGATTCCAGTCAAGGGCATGTACCTTGGTTGTGGGCACATCCCCAGTAGGTGGTGTGCAGTAGGCAGCGATGTTTCTCTCTCATCGATGTTTCTAACTCTATCCCTCTCTGTAAAAAAATCAATAAAACATGGCTTTTCAGGATTGGTTGGGAAACACTGCCATTTCGTTCCGTGATGAAGGTGAAGACCCTAGCTGGCACTGGGGGTTTTACTTATGTTTTCTGCATAATCTGTGTTGTTTAATTTTAGGGGAAGTGTGTCTTCTTTCTCTAGACAACCATTTTACACTTTCTCCCCAAACACTGTCGTCATACCAGAGCCTGTGTAGTGCCAGATCCTAAAATAAAAATGCCGAGATGTCACCGTCAGAAGCAGCGTACAGCAGGTGCTGCTGCTGCACTGAGGTTCCTTTTTTCAAAAAACCTTCCAAAGGACTCGGCACCTTAGAAGCCAGAGCTGAGGCTATTTTGCTTTTGAGCTGAACTGGAATTCTCTCGTTGGATTGAGCAAGATTTTCTCCCTTTGCATACTTATGGGACGTGTATGCCACATGAAGTGTGAACTAATTTTAATGAATTCTAAATATATCTGCGCGACTCTGAAATTGGCATCTGCAGACCATTAAAAAAATCTGGAATGTTGTGGTTACTGATTTTATTCTTGCTTTCTTCCCAGCAGCCTGAGAAGGGAGTGACGAAGCAGATGGAGTTCCTGTGTACCCAGGCGGGCTACGAGCGGCTGCAGCAGGCCGAGAGGCGGCTGTCCACGGGGCTCTACAGGCAGAGCTCCGAGGAGCACAGCCCCAACGGCCTGGCCTCCGACAGCTCAGACGGACAAGGTGCCTTAGACCGACCGCCCTGCAGCCCCTGCTGTTGGTGTACTTCAAAGCCACAAAACCTTGCTGGTTTCTAAATCTTAATATTTTTAAGAGATTATCTTACAGATTCTCTACCAAAATTAATTGTCCAATTACAAATTGTCCCTTTTTCAAAAAGGGAAGGCCTTCACTCTGCAAATTTAATTTTTAAAGTTGTGTGGGTTTTTTTTTAACCTTGTCATCCCTAAATAACAGCTGCACATACAGTTGATCTGTATTTTGTAAAGGGTGGTGGGATGGGAGATGTAAATAGTGCAGTGTTCGGGGTACCCACAGGGGGATTGGTTTCAGGTCCCCCTGCAGATACCCAAGTCTGGATGCTCTAGTCCCTTAGATAAAACAGTGTGGTATTTGCAGATAACCTATGTGCACCCTCCCTCCTCTCTACTTCACATCATCTCTAGGTTACTTATAACACCTAATATAATGGAAATGCTATATAAATAGTTGTCACACTCTCCTGTTTAGGGAATGATGACAAGATAAAAAGGCTCCACATGCCCAGTACAGATGCATCCATGTGAGCCGAACTACACACTGCATGTCAGCAACAGCGTCACCTTTCCCCCCCAAATATTTGTGATGTGCCATCGGTCCGCCGATGCGGACCCCCTGGATACAGAGGACTGACTGTACTGACCATTGTTCTCAAAGAAGTGGATTCCCTGGGGGATCTTTATCACTTTTTAAAAGATGACAGCTTCCTATTTTTTATGGGTTAAGAACAGATTTGTCTGTGGAATGTGTGACATTTGGTTCCTAAGAGAATATGCTGAATGCTTCCTAAAGTGTGACAGCACAGAGCGTTGAGGACACGGGCTAAGAATGGAGAGACCTGAAGACGTTCTGTCCACTCTCAGCCTGACACTCCCGCAGGCCCTCTGGAACCTTCTGTGTGGTGTGCCCGTTGGGAAGTGGCCTCTTCAACGCTTAAGTTTAGAAAGCTGTGGTTTATGAGTATTTTTACCATTGTAAAAACCACTTCATTTTTTTTCTTATGGGCACATGAAAATCGGTCATTGTCATCCACTCATTCAACAGATGTGTGTCAGTGCCTCCTCCTCTGCGCCAGGCACGCTCCTAGGCACCGAGCTACAGCAGGGAGCAAGGAGGGCCTGCTGCTTGGAGCTCACACCAGTGGAGGGAGATCACAGGAAGCAAGTGCAGGAATCGGGCCCCTACTTTCGATGGCGATAAGTGCTTGCGCAGAAACAGTAATTTTCTAGGGCTTTTTTTTTTTTGAATCCTCACCTGAGGATATTTTTCCATTGATTTTTAGAGAGAGTGGAAAAGAGAGGGAAAGACAGAGAGAAATATCTACGTGAGAGAAACACATCAATTTGTTGCCTCCTGCAGGAGCCCCAACCAGGGTCTGGGCCGGGGAGGAGCCTACAATGGAAATACGTGCCCTTGACCGGAATCAAACCCAGGACCCTTCGTTTTCAGGCCGGTGCTCTATCCACTGAGCCAAACTGGCGAGGGCGAGGACCTTCTTTTTTATGTTACTATTATGCTTTTCTAGAGAATGGTTACTGTTGTCAAAAGATAAGATTTCTTTCTGAGTGGGAAAGCCGTGTGAAGCATCGTCTAACTGTTGAATAAAATATTACTGTGTCAGCAGGTCAGAGTGGTGGAGGAGAACTCTCTTCCTCTTTTAAATGGAAGGGAACTTTCTAGTTGAGGTCTTGTTTAACCTCTCCAGTCATCCTTGACAGTGAAGACTTCAGAGTTAAGAAGCAAAAGCATTCGTGAAAGATTTTGATGACTAATTTGTCATGCCCGGGTAAATCAGTGGGGGTGGCAGTTTGTGAAGTGTGATAGGTTTAGGTGTATGACAGGACTAGAGGCCCGGTGCACAACATTCATGCACTGGGGGGTGGGGTCCCCTCAGCCTGGCCTGCACCCTCGGGGGATGTCCGACTGCTGGCTTAGGCCCGCTCCCCGTGACCCCAAGGGGGATTGCCCGATTCCCATGGGGAGCAGGCCTAAGCTGGCAGTTGAACAATCCTCTGAGGGGTCCTTAGCACTGCCGTGGAGGCGGGAGAGGCTCCTGCCACCATCACTTTGCTCACTAGCCATGAACCCAGCTTCTGGCTGAGCAGTGCTCCCCCTGTAGAAGCACACTGACCACCAGGGGGCAGCTCCTGCTTTGAGCGTCTGCCCCCTGGTGGTCATTGCATGTCACAATGACTGGTCGTTCCACTGTTTGGTCAATTTGCATATTACAGTTTTATTATATAGGGTATGCTTTGGCATATAAGGCATTTTCACCATATCTGTGATAATTCTGTTTTTCACAGATTTGAAATAGGTTTTGCTGTCATTGTTTTTAATAATAAGCAGTTGGTTTGAGCCATCTCTGTCCCTCTAGTATTTATTATGTAGTTCACGATAGGCCTTGGCAAATGGTCGCACTAGTAAGAAAATGCCTGACAGAGGGGATGTATTATATACCAGAGGTGAGCTTACTCAGAATCTCAGACTTTTGTTTAGTTCGTGAATAGCTCTTTAAAATATCTGGCAGAATTGTAAACCTTGGGACTAGCAAGAATTACCATTTTCCTCCTCTGTTCTTCCACAAACTATATCTCCAACTGTTACTAGATTCTTCTGTGCCTGTGGACTTTTCCTTACTCCTTTCTGAAGGAGTGTTGAGGCAGTTTGTGGAAATTATTTTTAAGAAAAACCATGGTGTGCTTTTAATATTACTCACACTGCTTTCTTTTTCTTTCCATTAGGAGAAAGACCCTTGAATCTCCGAATACCTAACCTACAGAACAGACAGCCCCATCATTTTGTGGTGGACGGGGAGCTGAGTAGACTTTACCCCAGTGAGGGCAAGTCCCACTCATCAGGTGAGAACGGGAGCTGATCAGAGAGAAACACTGAATAAAGCATCTTTACATTCTATTCTTCACCTCCCACTGTCCCTCCCCTGAAAAGGTCATTCCTAACAACATGACTAGTCAGTTTTTCTCCCCTTGGAAGTGAGAGATGACCATAATAATGGCCAGTCTTCTTGAGACCATGGTCTTCCGAAGAGTTGACAGGGAACTCAGGAAGGTTTGAGATGATTTTGATTAGCTATTACATGAGTGGTGACTTTAATACAAAATTTTATACCAAATTATAAATGGCTGGTTTGAGTTATGTAACTGTCTTTTTTCTGGCCTTTCACAATATGAAATGGATGGACTCCATGTTTGCTCTCTGCTAAGAAAACCTTGTGTATCAGAAGCTAAGCTTGTCATGCAGATACATCGTGGAGATGACATTCGTAGTTCAGATGTGAACTGAACTCCATAAAAGGATGCGCTGTTCCTTATTATAGTTAGATGTTTACATATTTTAACTCCAAGGAATTATTCCTTATGAATGAGTTTTCATTCTTTTACTCCTGTTTCTCCCACTTAAATGTCTCATGGTTAGAGAAACTTTTAAAAATAGTGCCATGTTTAAACACAAAAGGTGTTTTTCTGTTTCATTTTTTTCATTGATAGTAAATATTTTGGCTAGTAACTTAGTTGTGTATGAGTGACTGGTTTTATTTTATATATTTTACTTACCACATTGGACCAAGCATTAAAGGAAAGTCAATACGTTCTGTATGATAAATGCTTCACATGCATTTGATGACTTAACTCTCACATCAGCCAATAGAGATATTATCCCAGTTTACAGATGAAGACAGTAGGGCCTTAGAGAGAGATGTAATGCCCTGAAATGGACACAGCTTAGTCATTGGCAGAGATGGAATTTAAATATAGAATCCAGCCTCTTCACAACTCTCCGTAAACATTAAAGTTTTATATGGACTTGCAGCATTATGAATAATTGATACTGTTTGCTGTGGACTTTGGGGGCTTGTTTTGCAAGTTTGTTTGTGTTTGTTTTGTGATCCACTGATTTAAAGTATTGTACACCTGGTGTTTCCCTCTTTATGCAGAGAGCCTGGGGATTTTAAAAGACTACCCTCACTCCGCTTTCACTTTAGAGAAGAAAGTCATCAAAACAGAGCCTGAAGATTCAAGATAGCTGTGATTTTCCCACTATTCCCTGGAAACGGCATCAGTTTTAAGGATAATGCTCCATCATAGAAATAAGCCTTAATAACCAATGTTGCCTCATTCAGCTCCAACAGATTTCATAGCCAAAGCATAAGGACTGACACAGTGGTCTGGAAGCCAGGAAGACAAAGCAACAGCCACAAGAGAGAAAATAGAGAGAATGTTGTAATAGAAATATTGATCCATTCACATTCCTGTGTGAGTCGGTTTATGTGGAAAGGCTTACAAAGTAATACTGTAAGCATTTATTTAAGAATGTACAATGTATTTGTGTAATTTATAGAAATGAAATGTAGATGTTGAGACCTGTTCGGTCCAGTAGATACGGATAGTTTATTTTACTTGAAATTTCATTGTCTACTTTAAGCGTATTTAGCGTAAATATTATATGTCAGAGTTTAGAATCTTTGCAGTCATAAAGAAAGTTTAAGTAATGTAGTTATTGGCAGGGTAGCAGTGACTTTGGAGAAATGGAATTTAGCAAATACCCGGTTTAAACCAAGGAAAATATTGTGGATTTAATATCTGATGAAACTGATTTTGTTTAGTAGGAACTGTGTCATTTATAGTCGTAAAGTGTCATTTTTGCTGACTTAATCAGGCACATGTACACAATTAACCAATACTGGAGTAAAGTTAAAAAGATGAGCAGCGCAGAAGGCAATCTTTCTTAACCTACTTGCCAGATTGCATCCTATGGTCACTACTTAAGCTACGGCAGACATAGGGAGCCGTCGCTGGGACAGAGACCTTGAAACAAGGGGACCGATGTGGACAGGCCTGGACTCGAGCATCACTGTTCCTGAGCGTGTGAGATAGACTGAGACATAGTAGGTTAACCCTAACTGTGACAGGATGGCGACTGTAACGAAGGCTGTACCATAATAAAGGAAGTACCGTTTTATGTCCAGAAACTCTTCTCTACGCACTGGAGTCAGAGAAACTAGAGTATCCCCGGGGGTCTTCCCACCCAGCCCTTCCCAGGAGGGGACAGTCACTACATCACACGTGCAGGCATGTTTCTGTGGCAGTTTAGTTGACATATACTCATTATTTATTTTATAATTTCATTTTTGTACAACTTTCAGATTTGTGAATGCAGGGTTTTTTTTTAAATTCATTTTCCCTTGAAAGTCTGTTTTAATTCCCCCTATTTAATTCCTGGGCTGTGTGCACATACGTGGGGGGCTGTGCTTCAGTGTTCATAATGTACTTGCACACTTATGAGAATTTCACATTGGAATTCATACTAAGAAAACAAATCCTATTAGAAATTTATATTTTTTTCTGTTGGTTTAAGAGGAGAAGATATTAGACAGCTTTACCTGCTTCTTCCAGATTCGTCTAAAGCCCGATATTGCTAAGAGGAGCGTACTGACTTGGAATATGTGTGGGTTTTGTTTCAGTTCTGCTCTAGGTCATAACTGCATAAAAATAATGTCATAATCTGTTCTACTACAACTCCTCAGCCCAACGTTAGATGAAACGTCTGTGCTGGAGTTGTGTTCACTGTCACATAAACAACTGCTTTTCATTCTGATTTGTAGACTAGCTTTACACACAAACACCAGAAAGCAGCTTCTATCTATCAAAGCTTCCCCTCCTACATGTTTTAACTGTACCAGAGCATTCCCCCACTGAAGCAGCTTTTTGGACCTTGCAACTCTGTTGCTAGCTTGAGGTTGAGTACTGTGGTTGTCTTGTTCACTGTGTGTAGAAATAGTATGAATACGATTTAAATAGGTTATTCGATTTTTAATATTAGCCATAGAACTGGTTAGTATCTCAGTAGTTTCATGAAACGTTTCCTGTATTCTAATCGATTTTGAGAAATTCTGTAGGTTTTTTTAAAATTGTGTGTTACGGTTGAAGTTTGTACATTTTAATAAGCAACCATTTTTAAAGATGCTGTAATCTTCCAACTAATATTTATCCGTCTTTCATGGCCAAACAAACTGCATCTTTAAATCCATAAATAAGTTTCCTTAAGTATTAGACTTTTCTGGTCTTTTCAAGTTTAGTGATAAGAGGGAAGCACAAGAAAAATTTCAGTAGAATACAGTTTTTATTTTATAAACACTAATGTATTAAATTTGCTATACATTGAAGCAAATAATATATATTTTTATTTGAATTGTATATATGAATTGGATGTTATAACAGTTTGTGTTGTTTTTTTCATTGTGTTAGAGGTATTTTCACTGAACAAGGTCAATTGGTTACCTCGGTATTACCGCCAATACAGCCCAAGGGGCCATTTCTCCCTCCGTCGGCGTGGTACTTTATCATGTGAAGTCTGCGTTTCTGTGACTCTCAGCTGTTGGTGAGGCGGGTGAGTGCCCCCGCATCCCGTGGCAATAAAGGTTTTGTGCCTCACACGTGTGTGTTTATAGAACTTTCTGCACTGCACTGTCCCTAGCAGGTGTACTGGCTCCTCTGCCTCCCTCTCTGGGTACCTGGGCTGGGCCTGGGACTCAGGGCCCAGGGGCTGTGTCTTCAGTCAAGACTAAAGGTCCTTCTCCACTGCCCGTCACTGCCAGAGAGATTGTGGCCAACAGGTGCTCAGTCGACTCTGGCCTAGCAGAGAGAATTTGGTTTGTTCTCACAAGAAGTTTACAAAGCCATTAAAAAAACTATAAAAAACAATACTGTATTTAACCAACTAAATGTTTAATAAATGAGAGGACCATCAGGATTTAACATTTATAATATACTACTGTTGAAAGTTACTGTGGCTTGGCTTCAGTATTACAGGCTGCCTCTATGAAATGGAGCTAACCTGTGGTAGAAAATTGGCAAAAGCTTTGCAACGAAGTTTTAATTGATGCGCTTCATAGATTAAAGAAGAGCTGCAGTGTGTCAAGCACTGTGCTAGGCGCTGTGGTGAGGGGGGGCCACCAGAGAAACCTAAGACATGATGCTTGCCCTTGGGCAACTCCGTACCTGGTAGGATTGTAACTAACACCACTCAGATGAAACTACCAATGTGTGTGTGGCGTAGACTTGGGATGGATAAGGAGCTGACACGTGAGTGCATTCGGTGTTTCTGGGCACGTTTAGTGAGTGAGACTTGCAATAGATGGACCAGGATGGAAACAGTTAACAGAAGGCTTGGGGTCTGATTTAAAGCCAGAGTGGTTGTGCATTTCACCTTGAGGCCACTTAAAGGAAAATCATTGCTGTTTTATTTTGAAGCTGAATGCCAGTTAGATCTTCTTACCAGGATAGTAGTTCTTTTGATAGTCTCACTGAACCTGTCACATGGCAGGAGAAAAATTGGCTTTTTCCTGTCCTTAGTTAGTGAAACCACTTGGGTAAAAGCTTTAGAATGCTAGCACCTAGCAGACCTTTACAATTACAGTTGACTAGAGGCCTGGTGCACAAATTCACGCACGGGTGGGGTCCGGCTGGCCAGCCCTGATCGGAGCCAATCTGGCCAGGGGGAGGGGCCATGGGTGGTTGGCTGGCCGGCCCCACCCCCTGGTCGAACTCCCAGTTAAGGGAACAATTTGAATATTAGCCTTTTATTATATAGGATAGGATGGGACTAAAGACTTAAAACCTAAATAAGCGTGCATGGAATTTCCTAGCATATGGCTTGCTGGTTGACTGCTCAAATGTTTATGCGTTATTGGCACAATGCCTGTTTTGCTTATGACTACTTAATACTGCACTGTCTTCAAGAGAAAATGAGCCAGCGTACTAACCTAATGGAACTAGGAGGTCTAGCTCTTATGGGAAATGAATGCAGTTAGTAAACAGCTGAAGTTAGAACTGCACAAATGTCCTGAGTTACCAGTTTGAAGCAGATGACCAAATATGGCAGCTGCTATTTAACTAAAAAACCACCTAATGGTCCAGCTGTGTGATGGGTGGTGGGTGGTTCAGGGAATCCAAGTTTATTTGTTCGTTATTATCTTTGGGTGTCTTTGTAAATGAAATTCTCAAGTGGGCCTGCAAAATTAATAAAAGAATGATCTAATGTCCAGAAATTTATTTTTATTGCAAATATGTTTAATCTCAAAAACCTTGCTGTTAAATGTAGGACTCTGTGGTATGAACCTTATTTTACCCAGAAATCAAAAGCTGAATGGGAGGGCTAAGAATTTTTTAATTCATTATTTTGAATATGCAACAATTGCAGCTTTGAAACCTCTTTTCTGGCATCTGTTTCTGCTGACCTATGAAAACAAAAAAATAAAAAACACCTCAAAGATGTTTTATTTTTCTGTTTAGAAAAAAGTCAGAATTTATTATTCAAGTTCAACTTACAAACCTATAAGTTTAGCAGATTTTATCCACCACTTTTATGGGAACAATGAATAATGATTTGTTCCATTTACAAAATTAGTTGATTAAGCTCCTTTATTCTTTCATATTCTTCCTGTGTTTTAGGGGCCACAAAGTTTTTTATTATGAAAACAATATCCTGTTGAATTCCGGGTCTCCTGGTTGTGTCTGTTTGGTCACAGTTCCCCAGGTTATTCCTCTGATAGCTAAACAATGCCCTCCCAAGGGATCACTCAGCAATGCCGAAGGTTTCACCTTTACAGTTCATCTCAGAGGAAACTCCCCAACAAGGAGCTCTGGAAATGAATCGCACGCAGTCCTCATCCTGGTTTTACTTCAGCCTTCATATAAAATGTTAGTGAGGAGCCTCTTTTGTTTCATTGCCTGATTCAAGACACTTGAGTGAGAAAGTGCCTCTGTCTAGTTTTTTTATTATACAATTGCTGTCTATAAATTTTTCAGTGTTAACGTCTTAAAAGAATTGACTTCACAATCTGGGGGAAACAGTGAATTGAATGCCGCCATCAAACAACGTCGCAGAATGCAGGTTGAGTACATATAACACCGCTTCAAGATGGTAGTGTGCACACAGCTGTTAAAATCGCCCCTGAATTGCTCTCCTCAACAGGTTTTGTGAGTTTCCTGGTAGTCCAAACAACTTGGCAGCGACCCAGCCTGGTGTTGCTGTGGGTGAGCACCAGTGACGGTAGAAGTGAGACTGCGCTTCGTATTTACACATTCTGAAACCTTGTGAGTCATCTTTGCATTGAAAGTTTGCACCTCACACATTTACGGTGAAGTACCAGGCTCACCGCCCACACAGCGCTAAGCAAGCACACGCGCTCTCCTAACCGTCACAGACACCCCTGCTGCCAGGTCACTCGGGCTGTAGTCTGTAGGAAGACATGTAAGTAGCACATACGTGGGTGGAATCTTACCAGTAACTGGCTCAGCAGAGGCGATTTATAATTTTCTGAGACTACCTGCCACCCTCAGCTGTGAACTGTTAAACCAAGCATCTGTGGTCCAGCCCATACCCTGCTATCTATTATCCTTCCCAGAAGACAAAGTGATTTGTTTGGTACCATATTCTCGTCCTGGAGGCCCTTCAGATCTCCTCCTCATTTAGTTGTTTCCAAAAAATACAGCGGACCCTGAACAACACTAGTTTGAACTATGTGGGTCCATTTATACACAGATTTTTTTTTCAATAAACACTAAATGTATTATGATTTTCTTAACATTTTCTTCTCCCTGCCTTTATTGTAAGGATTCAGTATATAATGCATGCAACACAAAATATGTGTTGATTGACTATGTTACCAATAAGATTTCCAGTCAACAGAAGGCTATTATTAGTTAAGTTTCTGAGGAGTCAAAAGTTCTATGTGGGTTTCTGATTATGGGGGTCAGCAGCCTTAACCCCCATTTTGTTCAAGGGCCAACTGTACACACTTTCTACCCTCAGGTCCCTGACAACATAATGGAGGGATGTTTTTCATCAACAGTTAAATTGGATATCCTTTTCCTTTCTGAATTCAGCTGTTTTCCTATCAGAAAGAACATGCCCATATAGTGATGGTGTGAATTTCTCTTGCATGCAATGGCTAACTCTCAAATTAGACCACATCTTTCTGACTTTTACTGATGAGAAGACAAGACAGCTCACATAATGGATAGACAGATAGCACTTAACTCAGGGTACTTAAAAAGCAAGTTGGTTTTTTTAAAATTAGCATTTCAAAATGAAATAATGTTGTGGTTACCTAATTTATTCAAAGATAAGAAAAAATACATTTAAAAGTGAGAAGAAATAAGGATCTCACTTCCCAAGATTTTAAGAATGATAGGAGAAACAAGTCCCTTTCTTCTATGCTCCCTTGTTAGAAAGATGAGAACTAGCTCTTTATAAAGCAAATGACCTCAAATGGAGGCTTATCCTCTTACTCTGGGAATGAATGTAGTGGGGCTAACCATCCACCCTCCCCTTCCTCGCCTGACCCGCCTGCTGACACTTCCTCCTCTGCAACTCCAGGGGGTAATTCTCCCCCATTTGGCAGAGAAGACAGGTCTCTGGTTGGGCAGTGAGTCATCACACCGCTAGTAGGTAGTGATGGGCCAGTCCACTTGTTTGATGCCAAGGTCCATGTGCACCGCGTCCTATAAAACTTCCTTTGAATGAGTGGCCTGCACTGTGTGAACATTTCACACTCGAACACAGTGGACACTTTCACATGCAGACAAAGCCTAACTAGATTCCCACACAGACACCACGAGGCTCTCTGCGAGCCTTGGTCAGCCGGTTAGTGGTTAGTGTGTCTAGATTCCAGCCGACACCCCCTCAAGGAAGTGAGTGCCACGCCACTGTCGAGCAGGTCTGTACGCAAGGCAGTGCAAGGATCAGCGCTGCTTGGGGATGAGCGTGTGGGAAAGGCCCAGGCAAGAGAACAGAAAGGTCACATGTAGGTACCACCGGGAAGTTTAATGGACTAGAGCAGAGAATTCAGGTCAACGAATCAGAGATGAAACATCCAGAAAAGAGAATGCCCACTAGATGAAATCCTTTGAAACGCAAAGTTCTCATTTAATTTGGGGAGCAGTTAGAAGCATTTGAGGAGAGGAAACAGTCCAAAAATGTTTGGAATGTGAGGACCAAGATACAAGTTGGATCCGTAACATAGGGATTCTCAGCAGCTCCCGAAGGGCTTGATTCCGGCTCTGAAGGAGGAAGCAGCAACGGGAAGTTTAAGTGAGAAGTGACTGTTGCAGTGCCCAGTCTTCAGGTGGCCAACCTGAACTTGAGCTGTGAGAATAAGGACCCGGGGAACAAGAATGAAGCTATTCATTCATTCATTCATTCATTCATTCATCAAACATTTGCTAAACCACCTGCTTAAAAATATCCAGGCACAAGGAACTGGAGATACAAAGATATCGCCCCTGTCCTCAAGGGACACTGTCTAGACAGCGATTGTTGAGGATGAAGCGGCAGGAGTTGGTAACAGGTAAAGTACGTGTCTGGCTCGTGGGAAAGGAACAGACTGACCAATGAGATAAACATCACCCGTGCTGTGACCTTTGGGAAAAGGAGGGAATACTAGCACCACTTTCCAAAAGAGAACGTAGGGAGGAGAGAGCTTGGTATTCAACAATACTGTTTCAGAAAAGTTCGGTTTGGGGGTTGGTTGATGTGAGTAGAGTTACTCAGCAAGGAAGACTGAACCAGTGACAATTCGCAGGAACCCCAATTCTAGGCTAGAATTGGGGTTCTTGCAAATTTGAAATCATCTCCCTAGAGGAGACTCCACCAGCAAAGTTAGTTGCAAATAAATTGATAATCCATGAATAAAGGGCGAGGTGAGTTTTGTGTGTGTTTAGAGGAAGGAGGGATTCAGTGAAGGAAACAAATTAGCTCCATTTCAAACCATGGGTCATTTACCTTCATTTACATCTTCAAATTTTACCCACAAATTATTTATTAATTACAGAGGGAAAGCCTAATTTTTCAATCTAGTCTGTTCTCCTTGCCTGAACTGAGTAGAAAACTTCTAGAAAAAGCACCTGTCCTTAAAGCTCTCAAGGCTATCTTCACTGTTACAGTTGTGACCTAATTAATAATCCTTTTCACAAACCAGCAAATTTGGCGTTATTTTTCTCATTTTCTCATTTTAGCACTGATATAAGAATCCTGAGAAGGAATCAGTTTGCAGGTGATAATGGTTTCAGCTTTGGTTTCTGTCCTGACTGTGGAAGGAAAAACCAGACTGTACATTTAAAAATACAGGCTGCCGCCAGCTCCTTGGTGTGGGTGGGCCATTGTGAGGGCTGTGTGAGACGACTGTGGAGGGTTGAGGAAGAAGCAGCAGGAGCACTGATAGCTGCAGATAAACTCAAAAACAAATGTAATTAGTGTACTTTCTCTGGTTCTTAAATTGCGGGCCTTTTTTAAGATAGAGAAATCGTGTGTTGTTTCGTTAAAACATGTTTTTAATCAAGGGTTTTCTGATACAACAAAAATGATCATCACTAACATTTTTGGGCTCATCTAAAAACAAGGTGATCATAAGGACAAATTAAGGGCTGATTCCTGCCCTTGAGGCATTTGTGATATAAAACAGCATGATTTTCCGAACAAATGCCAACAACCAGAGAGGGAGCTACCACCTGTGCCGCCCCCAGACCCTGCCTCTGCCTCTCTCACGGGCGTGCATGCGGGACATGGTACCTTAGCGCCATCCTGGAGGCTGCGCTCCACGCGGAGTGGGGACCACGTGCTCTGCTGGCTTGTTGAGGTTATCTCAGGGGGGCTGGGCAGGATTTACTTGAAACAAAAGTCTGGAGCTCAGGAAAGCCTGGAGCTCAGGTCAAGCGGGGTCACAGATTTTGGAATTATGGGTGCCTCATAAATTGTAGTTGAAGCCATGGGAGTGAATGAGAATGGTAAAAAATAGAAGACAGTTAAAGACGACCTCCTGGGAAATATTAACTCATGGACCAGGCACAATGACAAGTGCTGCCAAAGATACCGAGAAAGGAAAGTTAGAGGGGAGAGAGAGAGAGATCCTGGAAGCACTGAGTAGAGGTCGTCAGTAATGTCAGTAAGAGTCCAGTAGGATGGGAGCTGGCTGTTGGGCTGTGACACTAAGGAGGTCATTGTTAACCTTTAAGAGAGTGCTACCAAACACATTAATTGGGAAGAATAGTTCATGCGCTTTTTAAATGCAATTTGCTGATAAAAGTAAACAGAAAGAGTATGAAATTAGTAATGGATCTGCACCTCATATTCAGATCATAGGAGTGCCTGTTCCTTGCTAAATACCACATCCCTGTTCATCACAGAAGGTTAGTCAGATTTGCTGAGAGCTGGTTGGCACACCCACACTCACTAGGAAAGCAGATTCAATGCACCTAGAAACCCTCAGTGCCTCCTCCCATCCCTCTCACATCTGTGTCTCCAAAGGCTGGAGTAGAATCCATAACGGACCACAGCAGAGCAGATCTGTGTAAAACAAAACATTTGTGGGGTTTTCCTTTTCTTTTCTTTGTTTCTCTATGCATTTGTTAGAAAATACTGATGATTCTTAACCCATGCCAGCCGACCACCATGATAAACATCTGGCTGTTTATAACTTTGTTTTAAAACACTACATTTACTTGATCATTGCTATTTACAGTTTTTATGGCTTCAAAAACAGGTAGCAAAAAAATCAAGAATGAAAAGAGTGTTTAAAAGAAAACAATAAGAATTTACCAATGAATATATTTTTAAAAGATCTGAAGTATGTTTTAACCTCTAAAATGTATCTGTTTTCTTCATGCTGTGTTAAGGGTGCCTTTGAGGTATGAATAGAACACCCTACCTAGTAGCTGTAGTTCAGCCTAAACATATTCTCCCTCATCTCACAGAAATGATGAACTTTGATGACTTTAATTCCATGAAAGTAAACTTGTACATCTATTCTTTGCTTCTGCCCCCACAAGAGCGTTTGGGAGGGTAGGATCTGCCCAACTCAAAGAACATAGGAATCAGAAGTAAAGAGATACAAAAATTAAAATTCTAGCAGCCGATAATTCCTGAGCTAATAAAGTACAAGGTAATTAACTTATTTTTAAAAACTTTAGTAAAAGAAATTAGGCTATTTAGCCTTATTCTTTGTAATGTGCTGTTTTTAACTTAGTAAAAGTAGCTTTCAAAATTAACTTCATTCTCTCCAAGGCTCACACAAGATGTCCATTTCATGCCTGTCTGTCGGCAGACGGGTTGCCAGAATCCCATGAGGGAATGTCACCACCTGGGCTGTGGTACACACACTGATGGAAGAATCGGAGGAACCTTTTCTACTGAAACAGTGTAGGATGTTGAGATCACCTGCTCAAATCTCAAAAGGAACCCCGGCCCCGGTGTTAGAGAAAATGACATCATGGGGGGAATAGCGTGGGTAAGGAGTGCAGCTAGTAATTTCTAACTGTATTCTATAAGCAACAGAAATGCTTTCCCGACCTAGCTGGTTTGGCTCAGTGGACAGTGTCAGTCTGCAGACTCAAGGGTCCCGGGTTTGACTCAAGGGTCCCGGGTTCGACTCAAGGGTTCCGGGTTTGATTCCCAGTCAGGGCACATGCCCGGGTTGCAGGCTCAATTCCCAGTAGGGGGCATGCAGAAGGCAGCCAATCAATGATTCCCTCTCATCATTGATGTTTCTCTCTCTTCCTCTCCCTTCCTTTCTGAAATCAATAAAAATGTATTTAAAAAAAGAAAAAAATGCTTTCCCGTTTTGAGAAGAGTGCCCTCATCTAACTTTTGATAAAAAAATAGAACTCTATTCCAATGAGAGGCTGGATTAGAAAGATACATATCAAGCACCTGAGAGGAGGGTGAGCTGTGCGTGGACAGATCATGCTTTTTCATTCCATCTGCGTCTCAGCGAATCCAGTCCTATCATTCCTTATGCCTTACAAGGTCTTCCTGTAGCCAAGACCTGCGTCTCCCAGCTGTGCCACTGACCTTGATTACTCCTAGTAACCTATGCAGAGGGTCGAAGCCCCGCTTGGTATTGTGTGACACTAGAAATACCCTTGGAAATATACAGTAGAAACGTGGGTAACTGTGTTTAGCTAGAAAAATGTAAAATGTGCTACTACCACTTTAATATTTAACTGTATTATTCATGATGGTTACTATGCATGTTTGAAGATCCATAAAATTGATTTTCTACCCACTGGGTAAAAAGTGGGCTTTTTAGAACCATCGGCCCACAAACAGATCTCCTGAGGGGCATGAGCGCGCACTTCCCTCCTGATAATCACCCACAATTAGTGCAGATCCTTTCAGATACAGAAATTAAGCCAATGAAATTAGATAACTAAAATAGCAGTGCTGGTTCAAACAGAAGGAACTGAGCTGTAAACGACAAACCCTTGCCGAAAATAACTTTGTTCTGTCGTTGCAAAAACTGGTAAGAAAAGGTTAGAGAATCACCAGATGGGAATAAATCTTGGTCTAGTGCAATTTTTTTTCCCAAACTCGATTGGATCCAGCCTTCCAGAGGGACAAGAATCTGTCTTGCGTTCATCAGCCATGTCAAGGGGTCTCGCTGGAAGAGACTGAGAAAGAACTGGGAGTGCTTGTGTGTGTCCCTTCCCTACTGGTCACACCTGTGCAGTGTCCCTTCCCTACTGGTCACACCTGTGCAGTGTCCCTTCCCCACTGGTCACACCTGTGCAGTGTCCCTTCCTTACTGGTCACACCTGTGCAGTGTCCCTTCCCTACTGGTCACACCTGTGCAGTGTCCTTCCCTACTGGTCACACCTGTGCAGTGTCCCTTCCCTACTGGTCACACCTGTGCAGTGCCCCTTCCCTACTGGTCACACCTGTGCAGTGTCCTTCCCTAGGAGGTGAGAAATGGGCGAAGGCTGGCAGGTCCCACAGGCTGTGGCCATGCTCAGGGCAAAGTATGTCTTTTTCCCTGTGGCTGGGATAGTGGAGGCCAGATGGCAGGACCAGAGGACTTGCTCTGAAGAAGCTTCTGAGATGTTAAACCTGAAACTGGGATGCCAGACTGTGGGGAGACCAAGGGTGAAGGTATGGAACCAAAATAGAACAGAACCAAAAACCAAGGATCCAGAAGAGCCTGGGTGGGTGGGTTGGGTCTCTTCAAAATAATTTTTTTTTTCAAAATAATTTTTTTTTCTGTGACTATGAGGTGTGTGTTTTTAACTAATCTACCTCTCTACCCTCCTCCCCTCACCAATAAAATATAGGTAATAATATATAGGGCTTTAAGGCTCACATGAGATCATATATATGACGGTGCGAATACAATGTCTGGTATTGGGTAACGACAACACAACGTTCTAGGGAAGTTTTCTGGGAATCCAATGCGGAGGACAAAGTGTCAAGGACCCAACAATAAATGATACATGAGCAGGGATCAGACATCCCTCTCAGGACTTATCAAGAAGTGGCTTGACCTGGCTCTGCCTCCCCAACCTTCATCTCTGTCACTGGCTCCCAGTCCCTAGAAGCAGACAAGAGCCAGGAGGGAAGAATCCCAGGGAGTCGCCTGTCCCCTTGGGGTGCCACATTGTGAAGGATGCTTTTCCTGCCCCTGCTCGCTCACGAATTGGGTGTTTCCTGATCCTACAGAGAGGCCGGCTCCCTCTGTCCCATCTGAGAGGGGAGGACAAGCAGGAGGAGGAGGCAGAGCAGAGAGAAGTAGGAGAGTGCAGCTTCCATCCCAGCAGTTAGCGCTGGGTCATGGCCACGTGATTTTTCTCCCTGGGATCAGAGGGACACGGTGGAAGGCGGCCAAGCCTCAGGCTCTCACCGGTATCCCACCCAAGAGAATTTGCTGCCAGGAACAGGAATTCTGGCGTGAATCACCAAGAGTAGGAGCAGATGGTGGAAGTGGTGATGTGGGAGGCCCTCACGGGGGCTTTGGGAAATTCACCAAATGAGGGAGCCAGACTTGGATGCCTGCCACAAAGAGGGAGCCAACAGCCAGCCGTCACTGGCCACGGGGCCTTTACCACCCCAGGTGCATCATGGGTCTGTCTCTCCTGTCTGTCGATCCTAGCTCTACACAGCGAGGAAGCTAGCAGGTAGGAGAGGAGGGTGCCCGTGGAGCAGGGAAGCCCCGAGGCACCCCAAGCCCTTCTGTGGGGGAACCGGCCAGGCCTGGGATGGGGGACATACTCAGTGTATTACAGTAAGACTGAAGATTGATCATTTATCTATTTTAAAGGAGAGGCAGAGAGAGATTGAAACATCAATGATGAGAGAGAATCATTGACTGGTTGCCTCCTGTACACCCCACATTGGGGATTGAACCCACAACCTGGGCATGTGCCCTGACCTGAATCGAACCATGACCTCCTGGTTCATAGGTTGATGCTCAGCCTGTGAGCCACACTGGCCGGGCACGATTGAAGTTTTAAATTAGACTAGACTGGATTAGGTTTTTTTACCGCCCCCCCACACACACACAGCGTGACTTTAGAGATCTGCCCAAGATGTTGTCAGAGGACACAGGGAGACTGTGAACACTGCAGAGTTGTGGGCAGTGACTGTAGGAAAAGAAAAGCATTCCGTAGTTGACCCTTCTATGAACTGGGCTTGTTTGATAAACCAGATGCGGTAGCTACTGTTTTCATTAACAACCAAGTAGCAAGAGGCAAGACTGAATGATGGAGCTTTGGGGGAATGCACTGGTCATGAATCACTGTGATTATGCGGGTGGGGTTTCCCCTGAAGAACGGGAAGGCTCCCTGCCCACTGTCCTCAGCAGAGGTCAGTGCTGGGGCAGGAAATGAGCATTCTGGGACCTGGAGACCGACTTCCTAGATCTCCCAGGCAGGGGGCACCCTGAGGCCCTGAGCTGCCCTGGGGCCTTGAGCTGCCAGGAATAGCAGGCTTCCTGCTGCAGGGGAGGGAGCCTGTCCCAGGCACTGACTCATGTTGGGCTCTTTCCCATTCACTGTCCCTCTGCTTTCACTAAGATTTGATCAACGTCTCACAAATTTTAACTCCTACTGCCCTGAGGGATTGTGGGGAAAAGTCCTCAACCACACTCCGGCAAAGCAGTACAGAGCGGGGTGTGAGTCCTGTCCGAAGGCCGCAGTGGTGGGGGCAGCAGCTCTAGTGAAATGAGCTTTGCCCAGGAGTGACCCTCCCACAACAGTCAGATACTCGAGGGACTGGCCTCTGATACACATGACAGGGGACCCCAAGAGATCCTCAAGATTCCCCAGCATAGCAGAGGGCACTGAGGGGGGCGGGTTGTAATTTATGTCAAAAAACTAGTGGGAGTCGCACCATATAGTTAGAGTTAAACTATAATTAGAGTTATTCAACAATGGAAGGAGCTCCTTGTCACTACAAGTGCTTAAAGGATAAATATTTTCCATTTAGGGAGTCTTCTAAGGGTGTTCCTGTGACATTTATTTATTCAACATGTATTTATTTTGCATTTACTGCATAGAAAGAATTACGCTAAGTTGCTTTACAATCTACATTAATAGCTTAACAGCTACTAAGCAGTAGAGATAGATTGTCTAACTCTAAACACTACCTGTACTCCTCCAAAGGCGAGCAGACTAGGTAGAGCACACTAATCCAGTGGGGAAGGCTGAGAAATTACCGAATAATTCACTGATGCAGATACGCAGAGACTGTTATGGGCACATGACTTAGCATAATGGAAGGAGAAGAGTGGAATGGAGGGGACGATCAGGAGACAGGTGGCTGAGAGGAGGCTGACCTTCCAGACAGAGGGGCCAAGAAGCGACGCTCACAGCAGGGCATGTCAATATTTGTTTAGTAGTTGAATGACAGCATGGACGAAGTCCCCAAAGACACACTAGGTGGGAGACTACAGGCATGCCAGCATGGGATGCAAAAGGAAAGGTAAGGTGCGCCAGTGAGGCTGCAGATATCACGGAAGGTCATGAGCCAAATGGTTAAAAAAATACAAATAAAAAGCCGCAGCAGCTGTGGAGAGAGAGGAACTGTTTGGAGGTTGTTTTCCAACAGTAGACTTGGAAGCTGAGAGTTCTGCGGTGAGCACTTCCAGGTGATGAGAAGAGGAATGGGGTCACTGAGGAGGTTGGCTGAATGAGCAGGTGGTGCAGATCACTGGAGTTCAAAGAATGGCCCAACACCTGAGGCCAAGCAGATTCCCCACAACCCTAAGCACCTCTAATTCTCGTAATTACTTGGCCTTTCTTGAAATGAATGAGTTTGTGAAATGCTCTAGTATTATTATAGCAAAGCTGGTTGCCTCATTAAAAGTTGCTATTTCACTCAGCTTTCACAAATGCATGGCCAGGGGCTTACCATCAAAGCCTCTATTTTTGCAATTAAGCATTTCAGTTTTGTGCTGTGTGGACAGTGTTTGTTTGTGACCCTAACACCCCAGAAATTGGTGCAATGAAAACATGCAGATCCAGTTCACTGGTCTGCATGCAACTGATCCAGCTCACATACGTGTCACCATAGGAAACGGATGGTCCACTTGGCTTTCAGGATGCTGGCAGCAGCTCAGCTGGAGGACTCTGAAAGCCCCACCAGCACGAGAGGCATCTTTGGTGTCTGCAGAAACCTTGAGGAACTTCCCCCCGTTCTATGCATCCTCTCCTAGACACCTTCCTGGTGCATGAGGCCCAGGGAACAACTCCCACCACAAGTCACCTGAACAAGGTTATGCAGACAAAGCACAGCGGAGCACTGCAGTTACCTTTTCACCTTTGAACAGCCGGCCTGTGGAGGCCGTGACTTCTTGCCACATTAACCCGTTACAGATTGCTGTTCTGTTAAAAAAAAAAAAAAAAAAAGCCAAGATCCCAACTATGTCTAAGAAACTGTTCAAAAGGGGTTCACTGCCACATGTAATCATTATAGCTTGAACTTTTGCCTTCTCCCCAAAAAGAAGATAGTGTAGAAACACAGATAGTAATGAGTCACACTGAGAAAGCCAACGTTGTTCATCCGCAAAGGCCGTGTGACAGAAATTGGGGAGTCTCTGACAACTAAATCCAGGACTGTTGTGCCTGCTACCTGCTTCTACTCGGTTCCAGGCCCTCAGGGGAAAAATGTTCTGGGCTCTACAGAATCCCCATAATTTTCTGTATCTTCTGGGTGAAACTCAAAAAGATGGTCCCTAAGGGACACGATCCCTACCCAATTTCAGTCTTGGAAACAGAACCCTTTATTGTGTTGTGTATCTCAGAGCCACACCCCTTTTCTGCTGCTCACTGGGAAAGGTTACGTTGGTCTGAACGCTATCATTTGAAAAAATACACGTTCTCAGCCTTTAAAGAAATGGCCTCAAATTGCTCCTTGTGGTGAGTGTTCATGGTTGACTTACAAAGGGCTGGAGACTGAGGGGACCTGAGAGGCTGGGAGTGGAAATGCTGACAAGCATCTGCTCACTCACATCTCGCAGATGCAAACACGAACCTTGCACTTCTGAGTTTCTGCGGGCTTATCGATGAGGAGACAACAGATGTGCTGACCTCACTGGAAATTCCCTGGTGAAAGGACACTTCCTAACGTTTTGGGTTTCCAGGCTCTGATAACTCACCGACCATCAAAGTAGGGCTTCCTGACCAGTGTAGCCCATGAGAACAAGAGAAACGAGTCTTCTCCCTTAGCCACATGCTCACCCCGGAGGAAGAGGCCGCCGTCAGTGAGCAGGTCTATGCTTGCCGGTGTTCAAGAGGAAGGGTCCAACCCTGACCAGGCACAGCAGAGGCCTCTATGCATGGCTGGGCGTCCTCTAGTCTCTTCTGCCTTCAGACTACACTTCCTAGAAAATTGAGATGAAACACTCCCACAATTGTGCTTCCTCACGGTATTTCCAAAACCAACAGCATCTCTCTCAATCAGCAGGATATGTGAAATCCCAAAGCAGGACTGGGTCCTGGCAGACCGCCACCATCTCCTGGCTCATTACGTTTGTGTCTATTTAGTCTCTAATTTGCTAGTGATTCTGGCACTTTGGCCCCAAATAAAACAAAATGGAATGTTTCAATGTTAATTTTTTAACACTGAAACTTTTCCAATCTCAGGCTTTGGTTCTGTCTTCTAAGAGAGGGATCTGATGGTGATGCCGAGGAGACATGTGGGGAAGTGGAAAGAATCCCGGAAATCAGGCTCATCAGCACTCAGGCCCCAGCTGCTACTTACTGGCAGTGGAACTCTGGCTCATCCCGTAACCCCGAAGCCCCGATTTCCTCAGTTATAAGAACTGTAACTTGGCCTGCCAACGTTTCCATGAGATCAGAAGACCTAATAAGTGTACAGAGATTTAAAAGACATCAAGCAAAAGAATGTCTGAAAACCATTGAGTGGACTAATTTGGAAACTGGACACCTGTATTTAATGGACAGGATGCTTTTGTCTGCTACTGGGTCAGATTCCTTGCTCCTGGACAAAGCATTTCAATGCAGAATTTCTCTAAGTGCCTGGTGGGGTTGGTAATAGGGTTTAGTCAGGGTGAGTGGCTGATCAATAAAGTTCGCCATATGGTCTTCTCGAGAAGGGTTAAGGTTGTTCTGAGGGCCTTTAGGTGCCAAGATGTTTTAGAAATATCTTGTCCTATATATCCTATACACCCTCATAGCTTGTCTTATATACCTACTAGAGGCCCGGCACACAAATTCATGCACGGGTGGGGTCGGGCCGGGCTGGTCGAGGGGAGTGGCTGCAGGCATTTGGACAGCAGCCCTGCCCCTGGTTGGGGTGGGGGGAGCACCTATCGGGGGTGGGGCCAGCCGAGGGAGGGGCCGAGGGCGGTTGGCCAGCCAGTCCTGCCCCCTGGTCAAACTCCCCGTTGAATTCCTAGTCGAGGGGACAATTTGCGTATTAGCCTTTTATTATATAGGATACACCCTCAATGCTTGAATTTAGGTCCCCTGGAAATCAAATTTCTGCTATCATTCCAACATCCTCAAAGTGGTTAGATCCCAATAGCAAAGAAGCAATGGTGCCTTTTATACAACTAACAGCACTCAGTTCATCATGCCCCTGAGGTGGGTGCTAGGGCATGCCAATTGCAGGACTGAAACACACACTGCCCGCTTCCTGGGAGGCTGCCCACGCAGGGCTCGATTCCTTCCTTCTCTTAGGGTTGCTCCAGCTGGAGGGAGCTCACAATGCCTGGTCTGTGTGGGTAGGAGGGCCTGCCCCTGGGCTTGATGTAGAACATCTGTGAAGAGCATCCATTTCCAGAGCTCGCAAAGGGCCCTTTACCCGTCTTCTCTCATCAAAATTCTATCACCATTTTTCAATGCCAGTCTACTTTTGAGAAGCCTCTTCCATAAAACCTTTCCAATCTGCCTTCTCAAGGTAAAATTCGTCTTGTCCACTGCTCTTCTACAGCAAAAACAGATTACTATGTCTCCTACCCCCTATGATGTGTGTCTCTGAAAGTAATAACAAAGCTTCCCCTTATTATAGATTTGGCTAGACAAGAGCAGGAGGAAATTCTTGAGCAAGAGTTTTTATTCCTGCTCTCTTCCTGTCTCTCATCATGGTGGATCAAGGGGAAAGGAGAACCCCATGCGGGAACTGCGCATCCGCAAGCTCTGCCTCAACATCTGTGTGGGGGAGAGCGGGGACCAACTGACGTGGGCAGCCAAGATCCTGGAGCAGCTTATGGGCCAGATCATGGTCTTCTCCAAAGCCAGATACACAATCAGGTCCTTTGGCATCAGGAGAAATGAAAAGATTGCTGTCCACTGCACAGTCCGTGGAGCCAAGGCAGAAGAAATCTCGGAGAAAGGTCTAAAAGTGCGAGAGTAGGAATTACGAAAAAATAACTTCTCAGATACTGGAAACTTTGGTTTGGGGATCCAGAAACACATCGATCAAATATGACCCAAGCATTGCTATCTACGGCCTGGACTTCTATGTGGTGCTGGGTAGGCCAGGTTTCAGCATCGCAGACAAGAAACGCAGGACAGGCTGCACTGGGGCCAAACACAGAATCAGCAAAGAGGAGGCCATGCTGGTTCCAGCAGAAGTATGATGGCATCATCCTCCCTGGCAAATAAATTCCCATTTCTATCCAAAAGGCCAATAAAATGTTTTCAGTGAAAAAAAAAAGTTTTTATTCCTTATGAGGTAAAAATCATCCATAATTTATAAACTGTAATCTGGACCAGTGGTCTCTAAATATTCTGGATTATGTACCTTCAACTTGATATATACTTGTTTATATGGTATATACATGTACATTATACTGACATTTTCTGAACATGACAGATCACACACACAAATAGTAATATTCAAAGGATGATATAAACAACAGATACAGAGCATTCTGATCTTTTCATGCCATGCCCCAGTGGATCCGCTCCCACTGAGGTGTGTGCGCTCCCATGCAGAGCCCTGGGTCCCACCCCAGAATGGTGTGCTTAGCTTCCCCTCGTGACCACCCTTCCTTGAGTCAAAGTGGTGTCGTGAGCGAAGCTGGGAAATACTAACTTCTTTGTGTGGCCAGAGAGGAAAGGTTGACTTTCTCAAAGGAAAGGTGACTTTAATGGACAGTGCAGGTGCGGGTGGCGTGGCCGCCCCTGCGTAGCCAGAGGCTGTCTGAAGGGAATCGGTCTTATTTTCATTAAAGCAGGCAGTGTATTCAGACAGGCCCTGAGGATTTCTGTTCTTGTTGTTGCTCTGGGGTTTGTTCAGACCACACCTTCTGATAGGCTCTATGATTAGGAACACTTTTCAGAGACTGTGCTGGGCTGAAGGCATGTGGAGGCAAACATCTCCCCCCACCCCCACCCCCACCCCCCGCCACCAGTAATGACAAATCCAAACTGATAGAGCAGTGTCTCAATAGCAGTGACCTTGACTATGTAAAAGTCTAAGCTCACTTCTGCTGTCACTACAGACTCTTAGGCAATCCGAGCAGAAAAAACAGGGGCACAGGAAATATGTAAAGGGAGGAGGCGTGCATAAAAATAACTATAGAAAGGTTTCCAGAAATACAGTCAAATGCATTTTAGCATCAGGCATAAACTTGATGACAGTGAGGCTCAGAAAGAAAGCATATTTCAAAAGAACATTTATAAAACCTTGGATTCAATAATGAGACCTTTGGATTTGAATTATTAAGGAGAGAGAACCCAGAGACAGAACATGGCTGTTGTGCAGTGAATTTGGGGCTAGTATTCTGGAACACTTTCCCCACATAACGGTCATGTGATTGCATTAAGATTAACATGAGTTGAAACCTTTGTGTTTACAAGTGGACTCTCTTCCCACTTCGGTAAACAAGGCTTCCTGGAAACCACTGTATGGAAACTCATTGAAACGTATAGATACCACAATGACTCCCAAGGCAAGCTGAGCATCACCAATTGCCACTTCACACACACCCCACACACAGAGGTAGAGAGGGCTGCAGTTCACACTCTGGCTCTGAGTATAATGTGTCAAATCCGATCACCAGCCCTCTACTAGGAGGGGACAGTTTGGGTTTAAAGAAAAATGCACATTTACCTGGGGAAATTTCATTTCAACGAAGGTCAAAATAAATGGGGCAGAAAGGGCATATAATAAATTGCTTTCTTCTCAACTGTGCTGGTGTATCCTATGTCTACCGGGGTTCTCACGACATCAGCCTTTGCCTTGTACACCGCTCCATTCTCACGTGGCTGCAGGGTAAGGCAACGAGGAAGCAGGGAAAGCCTGGCAGACTCTTGAACAATCACTCCAGTGCATCATGGTGTACATTTCCAGCCACTTGTTTCCTATGTGTCTGTGTGTGTGTACAAAGCACATTTAACACACATACTATACATTTATAACATTTTTTTGAAAATAAGATAATATTTGGAAGCTCATTTTTCACTTAATATAAGATGAATATTTTATACATCATTAAATCTAATTTTCAAATTTTTATGGCTACATAATATTCCATTCCATAGATGGACTATGCTTTACGTATTTAGCTGCTTCTACTGTTTATTACATTCATTCTATTGATTTTTATATATTATGAAAGTGAGAGAGAAAATGCATAGCTCTTTTCTTGTTATTACTCATGAGTCAAAAGCAGATATAGGGATGACTTAGCTGTGAGAATAAACAAAAGTGGTGACAGTAGAGACTGCTTTTTACTCACTATCACTGCCAGAACATTGATTTTATTGGGGTAGCAATGTTCCCAGCTTTTTAAGAAAAGCATCAAACCCCCGTGATTTCCCATATAACTAGGGTGATATGACCCAGTTCTAAGCAATGAGAAGTCAGCAGAGTGGCGTGAGGAGCATACAAGAGGGCACCTTTTTGGGGACAAGGGCAAAGTCAGTTTGGAGAAGCTGTTTTCCCTTGTTCCTGGCTGAAGAGTATGCAGACCTGATGGTTAGAGCTCCGCAGTCATCTCCAGAGCACGAAGGTGAAGATCTCCCTTTAAGGATGGCATGAAAGCCATTTCCAGTGTCACAATCACCCCAGTGCCGAGGTACGTGGAACAGAATGGAGAGCAGAACCATTCTGTGTAGATTGTTCTTTCTTTCCCTCTCTCATGTGTAGCTAAATTTGCACACGTCAAATGTGCATATTATATACCCTCTCTGTATTTCTATCAGTCCTAATCTATCTGACACCACCTCAGAAAGCCAGCAGTTACTACTGGATACCTACATGACCAAAGACTTCTTTAAAAGGATTAAAAATTCCCAAAGGCCAATGGTAATTTTCATGGTGGACCTATGAGTTAAGGACATTTTTTTTTTTGCATTTTATGTAGTATGCATGCTTATGTGGGTTGGGTGGTGAAAGGTAGGAGGCAGGGAGAAGGGTTTCCTCACTATGGGCCTATCCATCCTTGAGCTCCTTAACTATGGACTTAGATCCCTGAGTTTGCCAGGTTAATCCAGCTGTAATCACCTGACCCAGCCACTGGGTGAGCCAGACTGTCCAGGTACGTTTCTACTCCAAGGGTACATTTAGGAGGCACAGAAAGTTATATAAGCACTAAAGGCCTTGTGCATGGATTCATGCACCAGTGGGGTCCCTTGGCCTGGCCTGTGCTCTCTCGCAATCTGGGACAAACCTCTTGGGGGATGTCGGCTAACCGGTTTCAGCCTGATCCCTGCAGGCCCGATCCAGAGGGCAGGGAGCCCGATCCTGTGTGTTGAGTGTCTGTCCCCTGGTGGTCAGTGCACATCATAGCGACCAGTCATTCAGTCACTTAGGCTTTTATGTATATAGACTAGAGGCCTGATGTACGAATTCGTGCACAGATGGGGTCCCAAGTGGGGGGTGTGGGACGCGATTGGCCCTCCGGGCGGGTGGTGGGACACCCTTGGAGGCCTGGGATCTGGATCCATCCCACTGACATTCTCACTGGTTGTTGGGAGCCACCTGGCAGCTGCTTTTATATGGTTTCTTCCTTGCGGAGTGTCTAGGGAGGGGAAATGGCCATGGTGCCCAAGGCCGACTTCTAGGAGGCCAGCAGCACTGTCAGGATCATGCTGGCAGTGCTGGTCCATTGGTGCCTGGCCTGTTCTCCAGAGATTGGACCTGCAGAACTACTGAGGAAGTGAGTGGCTGCTGCCAGGCTGGTGGGCTGCCGGGATGGGTAGGTCAGCTGAACGGTGTTCCCGCTGTGGGAGCGCACTGACCACCAGGGGGCAGCTCCTGCATTGAGCATCTGCCCCTTGGTGGTCAGTGAGCATCATAGCGACTGGTCATTCTGGTCATTCAGTCATTCGGTCGCTTAGCCTCTTATATATAGACTAGGGGCCCAGTGCACAAATTCGTGCACCTTGAAAGGAACTGTGGGCCACGAGGCTGTGGTGGGCAGAGGGGTGGGTCTTGGCCCATCCTCCGCATCCCCACCTGACCCCTCCTGCCATGGCCCCCGGTCCTCTATCTGCCAGCAGGCCCGCTCCTGCCACGCCATTCCCACACACTGACGGCGCTGGCCCTGCTCACACCCACTGACAGTGCAGAGCGATTGGGTCCAGCACCAGCAGTGGTGTGAGTGGGGCCAGCACCGTCAGCGGGTACAAGTGGTGGCTGCTGCCCAGACCACCCCTGAGCAGGGAGAGGTGGAGAAGCCCTGAGGGGTGATGCTGTCTCTTTTCCTTTCTGTCTCTGTTCCTTTCAAGGTGCACGAATTTGTGCACTGGGGCCACTGAGTGATCAGGGCCTGTGCTGGGTGCTGGCAGCAGGTGCAAGCGGCAGCTCTGGTGCCAGCAGCAGGTGTGAGCAGGGCTGGCACCAGCAGCAGGTGCAATTACCTGGCAGAACCACGGCGTGCGGGAGCAAAGAATTTTCAGTAACCACCAAAGGCTCACCCCGATGACAGCAACCAGTGCCCTACCCTGGTCTGGCGCGCCCGCTCATCTGCTCCACCATCCTGCCACAGCCGATGCCTGCCATGTTCTGCACTCTGCCACCTGCTGCCGACATCCGCCATGTTCTGTGTGCACCCCCTGGTGGTCAGCGCACGTCATAGTGACTGGTTGCTCAGTTGCTTGGTTGTTTGGTTGTTCAGTCTATTTGCATATTAGGATTTTATATAGATAGATAAGGTGACTATTTGGGCGGGGCAAGGATAGTTTTTTGTGGGTTTTTTTTTAATCTTCAGCTGAGGATATTTTTCCATTGATTTTTAGGGAGAGGGGAAGACAGAGGGAAAGACAGAGAGAAATATCAATGTGAGAGAAACACATCGATTGGTTGCCTCCTGCTCTTGCCCCGGCCAGGGCCCATGCCAGGGAGGAGCC
>NW_006293349.1:3649160-3661612 GCF_000327345.1 Myotis davidii
AGTGGCTGGGGTAGGGGCGGTGTGGGTCAGGGCACCACCAAAATAATAGCTACCACATTTTCTATGTACCCTTCACGTTTCTGGTCTACCAGAAGTACCCTTTCCTGTGCAAGCACAGTGTTATCTTCTTTTTTGTGGGTTTTTTTAAATCTTCAGCTGAGGATATTTTTCCATTTTTAGAGAGAGTTGAAGAGAGAGGGAAAGGCAGAGAGAAATATTGATGTGAGAGAAACACATCGATTGTTGCCTCCTGCACAAGCCCCGACCAGGCATGTGCCCTTGACTGGAATCAAACCCAGGACCCTTTGGTCTGCGGGCCAATAGTCTATCCACTGGGCAAAACTGGCCAGGACAAGAATGGTATCTGAAGCACGAGACTATGAGGAAAGGTATGCGAGTCTAAGGGCAAAGCTGGGACAGAGCCACACAATGTCAGCAAGGAAAGGAGAGACAGCATCATCCAGAGGTAAGCAATCTTCACTCGCCAGTTCAAGATACATGAGAGCATTTAGAGGTCCCCGTGTCCCCCTTCCAAATTGAAAATAGATTTTTTTAGATCTCATGGAGAAATGCAAAGTCTTATAATTTACATTACTCAGTTCATTGAGTTAAAAAACATCAATGAGAGAGTGACACTGCCTTTTAGCTACTAAAATATTAAATGGGCATATTAAAAATTATTAAAGGGCAACTTTATAATTTTTCATCCTGAAATTATATTTCAAGTTAATTAGTAAAGGTAAATAGTGGTTCCTGGATTGGGACTGATTATCATTGATCACTGTCATTTTACAAGTGGGAAAACTATGGATAAGGCTCAGAGATTTGCCCAAAGTCACAGTGCTGACAGCTCGAGGCCTGAAACCCAAATCCCCTGACTCCCAATTCAAGGCTACCCCGACCCATATTAAGAACTTCAGGAGGTGGCGGTAGGGGAAGTGGAGTCATGTGGGTCTTGGGTGACTATTATTTGCATATAAAATGTTTTGTATTGGACAACTGTTTTTACTTGTTACATCTAATACTGTTCTCATTTTAAAAATTAAGTTAAAATTAATAAAGTGGGTTTGGGTTTTTTTAGGTTTTGATCTTTATAGTGAGTTATTTTTTTTTAAATAACGATTAGTTCTGGATATTTTGGGGAACATACCATCCAATACTATACTCTCCAAATAACATCATTTTGTATTATTTCATCCCTCTCAGTCTAAACTGGAAGTGTTTTAGGGTAGAGATTTTCAACTGGTATACCACAAAACTTTTAAAACATGCAATCCCTGCCTTTTTAGTCAGGGGCACAGATCTCTTTTCCCTTAGATTGTCAAATAAAAAAATGACAACAGCCAATACAACAATAGCCATCCGGTGTGAATGAATCAAAATTATACCTATTTTTTTTGTCAAATTGACAAAAAATACATTCTTTGGTGTGCCACAGAATTTTAGTAATTAGTTTATGTATACCATGAGATGAAAAAGGTTTATACTCTCCATTTAGGGGATAAGATTCTCTCAAGAACTTTGTGAGCCTCTTGTGAGTCAACTCCGTTCGACAAACTCACACCTGCAAGATCCTCTCTCTCCTTGGTGCCGCTGCAGAGCCGCTGAGGCAGAGGAACTTCTTGGAGGCCCCAGGGCTGGAGGAAGAGGGTCAAGAGGCACACGGAGTGTTTCTAAAGGGCCCTTGGTGTGAGTGGATCGTACTCTGAGGAACCGCATTTGATCTTTGAAAAGGTTTTACAGTCACACTTTTGGCCTTGACTTTCGACTTGGATTTGACCTTTGCTCACAACCATTTCTTAATTGTATCAACGTGTGCGGTCTGAAGAGGCTGCACATTTTCAAAATCATCCATTTCACAGTCTTCTCAGTTTATCTCTTTCCTTTCACACCTCGCTATACACAGGCTGTACCTTCAACACTGTGTGGAAAGCTCAGCTAGAACACCAAGTCCGTCAGGCATGCTCTCCACGTGGGCCTGCTCTCCACTTACTGAAGACACCAGTGCTGCTTCCATTTCTGCCACTACATCCCGGGAACCTCCCTCCTGTGTTCCTTCCTTTTGAGTCCTTACCACCAGCATCCTCAGGGCGCAGATTTCCACCAACAGTCTATTCAGAGAAACTTAGGTTTTCTCTAACATGCTTCCCAAACTCCTTCTAGCTTCCCCTGCTGCTTGGTTCCAAGTCACTCGCACACGTTCGGCATCTGTTACGGTGGTGCTCCCCTCAGCACAGGTGTCAGCAGAGCGGCAGCACTGGGATGGTTATCTGTGTGCGCAGGATGTGATCTGCCTGCATTGTCGGAGCTGGTGACTGTGGGAGCCGTCTCTGCAGGACTGTTGTACTCACATCTGAACCTGGAGCGTGAGGTCCGCCAGGCAGGAGGAGTCTGGAAGGGATGCTGGAGATCAAGAACAAGCCCAAACCCACAAGCATGAGGTTTGAGCCCATGAATACAGACTGAAACCCATGCCAACTTTTACTGCCTCTACCTTTGGTGGTGTGAGTATCCAGCAGAAGCCATAGCTCATTGTCACAGAGCTTAACACGCATGCTGGGCTCAGGAGTAAGACGCTGAAGGAAAATCCAGGGAAAGATGGGGCAGTTGTTGCCTGACATCAACGAGGAAAATCCTCAGATCAGCAACAAGGTGTGAGAACTACAAAATGGCTGAAGCTCTCTAGATCTCCTACACAAACCTTCTGCGGCCTGCCCTAACTGGAAACATACAGGAAAGGGAATTCTGGCTAAATTAACACAGTCCAAGTCACCATATCCATCATATCTGTATCCAGCCAGTCAGAAGCAGGAAGGAAATGAAGAAAAGCTCGCCCTCTTCCATTTAAGGACACTGCATCAAAGGAATAGCTAACCCTATGGGCTAAGACCTAGTCGGTTGACAAAGCCACAAGGGAGATGGGAAATGTAATCTTCGTTCCAGTTGGCATGGGCCTAGGAATTCCTTTTCTGGGGAAGTAAAGATAGATATTGAAAATGACTCACAGTTCTGCCACAACACACTTGGCTTTGCCTGGAATATCTTTTCCTCCTTTTCTGCTTGGCAAAACCTAGTTCACTCGTACAGACTCAATTATTATCCTTCACTCTGTTTTCCTATTGGGTTTTATAAATCCCTCCATTTTGGCACTTTCTTGTTTATTCATTTAGAAAATTTTAAATCCATTGTTCTGGGAACTGGGGATCTAGCAATGACCAAAACAAAGCCCTTTTGTTTGCAAAATGTATTGCATCATAATCACATGGTATCCTCTGTACTCCAAAGCTGTCGCCAATTGAGACAAGAAGGGTAAGATTTATGGATAACTTCAAGCATAAATCTGTTATCCAGAACTAATATTAAATAATTGGGTAAGGCTTCAAAAGTATTTCATATTCTTTCCTATTAATCACGAAGGTAATATTTGTGATTTATAAGTCATGTCTCTTTTAAGGAGTCATGGGCCTTGAAAGGACCTTGGGGATGATCTAAGTTTAGTAAAGAAGTCTGAGTCTTGGATCACAAGATTATTTGCTCAGGATTATGTGCCAAGTTACTGTCAAGGCTAAAAAGTAGAATCCAAGAACACTGATTATTTAACAATTACCCTTGATGCATCGCATTTTTGTCACACACACACACACACACACACACACAAAAGAAAACTACTATGTTTATAAAATCAGTCTTTCTGACAATTATAGCATCAAAATCCAGGTTTTAAAAAACCTGTTATTGAATTAATTTATTAGTTCTAATATTTTTTGGTAGAATCTTTAGGGTTTTCTATATATAGCACGGTGTCATCTGTAAATAGTAAAGTTTTACTTCTTTATAATTTGGGTACCTTTTTTTTTGGTATGATTGCTGTGGCTGGGACTTCCAATACTATGCCGAATAAGAGTGGTTAGAATGGGCATTCTTGTTGTCTTCCTAATATTAAAGAAAAAGCTTCTAGCTTTTTACCATTGAGTATGATGTTAGCTGTGGGCTTGCATATATGTCCTTTATTATGGTGAGGTATGCTGCAAGTTTTTATCATAAATGGATGTTGGATTTTGTCAAATGCTTTTTTTACATCTATTGATATAATCACATGAATTCTGTCCTTCATTTTGTTTATATTGTATATTATGTTGATTGATTATAGATATCAAACTATCCTTGCATTCCTGGAATAAATCCCACTTAAACATGATGCATAATCTTTTTAATATATTGATGAATTTGGTTTGCTAATATTTTGGGGGGAATTTTTACATCTATGTTCATTAGGGATATTGGCTTGTAATTTTTTTTAATAGTCTTTGGTTTTGGAATCAGGGTAATGGTGGACTTAGAATGAGTTTGGAAGCTTTCCTTTCACTTAAATTTTTTTGAATAGTTTGACAAGGATAGGTATTGTTTTTCTTTGAAAGGTTGATAGAATTCACCTGTGAAGCCATCTGGTCCTGGGGTTTTGTTTGTTGGAAGTCTCTTGATGACTGATTCAATTTCATTTCTAGTAATCAGTCTGTCCAAATTTTCTATTTCTTCCTGATTGTCTTGGAAGATTATATGTTTCTAGGAATTTATCCATTTCTTCTAGTTTGTGCAATTTGTTGGCATATAATTGCTCTAGTACCCTCTTAAAACCCTTCGTATTTCTGTGATGTTGATTATCATTTCTACTCTTTCATTTATGATTTTATTTGGGCCTCTCTCTCTTATTTTTTTATTTATTTTTTATGAGCCTGGCTAAAGGTTACTATTTTGTTTCTTCTTTTCAAATAATTAGCTCTTAGTTTCACAGATCTTTTTGTTTCTTTTCTATTATTTTTGAGTCTCTAATTCATTTACTTCTGCTCTGATCTTTATTATTTCCTTCTTTCTACTCATTTAGGATTTTGTTTTTTCTTTTTCTAGTTTCTATAGATGTAAATTTATTTTGAGATTCTACTTATTTCTTGAGGTAGTACCTATATCTCTATGAATTTCTGTCTTAAAACTACTTTTACTGGGTCCCAAAGATTGGAATAATTTTGTTTCCATTTTCATTTGTCTCACTATATTTTAAAATTTTCTTCTTGATTTTTTTCACTAACCCATTATTGTACAGTACCATGTTTAATAATGAATAACATCTAAAAATTAAGTCCAATAAAGTTGCAGGTTGCAAAATAAATACTCAGAAATCTGTTGCATTTCTGTGAACAAATAACAAATTCAGGAAAGAGAAATTAATAAAACAATCCCATTTACAATTGCATCAAAAATAATAAAACACTTTGAAGTAAATTTAACCAAGGAGATAAAAAACTATACTCTGAAAACTATGACATTGATGACAGAAATTAAAGAATACACAAATAAATGGAAGGATATACTATGTCCATGGGTTAGAAGAATGTTATTTAAATGTTCATACTACCCAAAACAATCTACTGATTCAGTGCAATTCCTATACCAATGGCAGTTTTCACAGAAGTAGAACAAATCCTAAAATTTATATGGAATCACAAAAGATCCCAAATACCCAAGAAACCTTGAGAAAGAAGAAAAATCTGGAGATATCATGCTCACTGATTTCAAATTATACCACAAATCTATAGTAATCAAAAGTGTGGTACTGGAATGAAAAGAAACACATAGATCAATAGAACAGAACAGAAAATCCAGGAATAAGCCCATGCTTATATGGTCAATTAATCTACAACAAAGGAGGTAAGAATAGGCAATGGGGAAAAGACAGTTTCTTCAATAAATGGTGTTGGGAAAACTGGACAAATACATACAAGAAATATAAAACTAGACCACTATCTTATACCACATACAAAAATAAACTAAAAATAGATTAAAGACTTAAATGCAGGATCTGAAACCATGAATCTCTTAGAAGAAAACATAGGCAGTAAATTCTTTGACATGTCTTTTAGTAATATCTTTTTGGACATTTCTCCTATAGAAAAGGCAACAAAAAGCAAAAACAAACCATGGGACTACATCAAACTGTTACGTTTTTGCACAGCAAAGGAACCCATCAATAAGACAAAAAGCAACCTACTAAATGGGAAGAGATATTTATAAATGATATATTGGATAAGGGTTCATATCCAGAATATATAAAAAACACATACAACTCAACATAAAAAAAAAACACAATAAAACAAACAAACAATACAATTACAGCGGGAAGGCTGGGGAGGGTTGGGGGGGCAGAAGGGGGGGGTAAGAGATCAATCAAAGGACTTGTATGCATGCATATAAGCATAACCAATGGACATAAGACACTGGGGGGTAGGGGAGGCCAGGGGATTGTTAAGGGCGGGGAAAAAGGGAGACATATGTAATACTCTTTGTAATACTAAAAAAATAAAAATAAAAAAATTAAAAAAAAAATGGGCAGAAGACCTGAATAGACATTTCTCCAAAGAAGACATACAGATGACCACAGACACATGAAAAAATGCTCAACATCACTAATCATCAGGGAGTTGCAAATCAAAACTGCCATGAGCTATCATCTCACACTGTTAGAATGACTGTTATCAAAAAAAGCAACCAATCACAAGAGTTGACAAGGATGAGGACAAAAGGGACCTTTGTGCACTGTTGATGGGATTGTAGATTAGCACAGTCATATGGAAAACAGTATGAAGATTCCCCCAAACTTAAAAACAGAACTACCATATGACTCAGCAACTCCACTTCCGAGTATTTATCCAAAGAAAACAAAAACAATATTAAAAAAGATATATGTACTCCTATATTCACTGAAGCATTGATTACAATAGCCAAGATATGGAAGCAACCTGGTGTCCATCGATAGATGAATGAACAGAGAAGGGGTGGTACATCTAAATAATGGAATATTACTCAATCATAAAAATGTATGAACTCTTGCCATTTGCAACAAGACAGATGGACCTGCAGGCTATTATGTTAAGTAAAATAAGTTTGAAGGAGAAAGACAAATACTGTTTGAGTTTACTTATATGTGGAATTAAAAAACAAAATAATGAACAAACAAAATGATACAGAGAACAAACTGATGGTTGCCAGCAGGGAGTGGGAGTTTTGGCAGAAAAGGGAAAAGGGATTAAGAAGTACAAACTCATGCCTTAACTGGCTTGGCTTAGTAGATAGAGCATTGGCCTTCGGACTGAAAGGTCCCAGGTTCGATTCCTGGTCAAGGGCACATGCCTGGGTTGCAGGCTTGATCCCCAGTGTGGGACGTGCAGGAGGCAGCCGATCAATGATCCTCTCTCATCATTGATGTTTCTATCTCTCTTTCCAAACTCTTCCTTCCTCTTTAAAATCAATAAAAATATATTTTTAAAAAAAAGAAGTATAAACTTCCAGTCATCATTTTTTTCTTAAAAAAACAAAACTGTCACAAGACAGTATGCTGGTGTGTGTGTGTGTGTGTCTGTATGTGTGTGTGTGTGATAGTGTTAGGAACATTTTCTAGTTCCAATATGTGAAAAAAGGGATATAAGTAATTTGAATATAAACATATTAGAGACTGGTAATATGGAGTTGTAAAACATCAAGTTAAAATTTAAGGATGACAGATGGCTCTTCTCATCAAGGTCTATGAAGTTCTTTCCTAAAATTTCATGTATTAGTATTCCATTGGAGATCTCATTTATGTTAATTTGAGTTCTGTAACAGTACACACTGACTCAAAAACTGAAAATCAGAGTTATAATCAAAATCATATAAAAAATTAAAGGCGTTATACAGTTTTGAGCAGCCCTAGAATTCTAACACACTTCCTTTCTCTTTGAACCTGTGTTCCCACACACCAACAGATGCAGTCTAAAGCACAGGCCCCACGTTCACATCTACACACTCAGCTATTCACCTGCCCTCTCCACACCTACACACTCAGCCACTCACCTGCCCTCTCCACACCTACACACTCAGTCGCTCACCCCCCTCTCCACAGATCTGACACATGTGTTCCACCTCTTTCCTCACTATGGGGGATGGTGTGATGGAGGAATGGAAGTCAGGAGCACAGATACAGAGCATAGAAATATGTGTACTACACAAAGCTTGCGACCTTTCAGTCCGAAGGCCTGGTGAATCCACTGCTGATAAGGCCACTGGAGCATCATTTCTTTAGCTGGACGACAATGATACCACTAACACCTCAGATGGCTGTTGTTTTCCGGTAAGGATAAGCCAATGCCTGTGAAGACACAGGTGGTTGATAAATGTCAGTCATCATCCCATTTCCCTTTGAGTCAACTTTTCCTTTCTTATGTTGGGAGATTTTCAGAGTAGAAAGTATGTCTGATTCATTTTTTTATCTCTAGAAGCTAGGGCTGAACCTAATATATTATAGACATTTGCTGTACAGTGAGCAAACAGATGTTGGGTATATTCGTTAGGTTATAGGATAAGCTGCTGTAACAAAGAAACCCCAATATAGAACAGCTCAGAGGAGATACGTGTTCCTCTCTCTCTCAGCAGTCTGGAGCCGCGGGGCAGTTTTTGGTGGGAAGGCAGCTCTGCTCCAGGAGACCATGCAGCTCCCTTCCGTCTGTCCTACTCCATTCCCCTTGTTTTCCACGTGGGCATGCTTGAAGCTGGCTGACACCCTCACCACTGTGCTCCAGCTCAGGAGAAGCAGGAAAAAGATATGAAGGGCAAAAAGCTCCCTCTTAAGAATGTGATACAGATGCTGTGCTTGGCTCTTCTACTCACAGCCCATCAGCAAAACTTAGTCATGTGGCTACAACGAGCTACAGGGTGTTGAGGCAGATGGCCTCTAGCAATGCAGTCATCTGTCAACTGAAACTCAGGTGGGTCCGTTACCAGTTTTCTCAGTGTCACTGCCAGGGAAAGACAAAGGGAAGGCCACGTGGAAGGGGCTGTAGAACACAGTTTCAGAGTGTTACCTGAACTAGTAAGTGTGCCTCTCTATGTTAGAGATAAAGATGGACGTCAGACTAATGGGCCTGGATGCTGAGCAGATTAACTAATTATAATGCACTCTAGCAAGAACCTATTTCTTCTAACTCAGCTCATCTGATTTTATTATGTCAGAACCACGAACTTGGATTTTATTTATGGAATTTTACTCTTAAAGAGTTATTTTTCTAGCAATGATTCACCCTCATCTGACCATTTTTCCCTATGAAATTTCTAAGGAATGTAGGAAGCATTATTTGAGCTAAGAATTATATATTCAACTAAAGATATATATAAGAATCTTAATTGGTGAGTATACTTACAGAGTATACTTCCATGTTGAAGGGGTTGTCCTAAATCAAATAGGACATATTTAAGGCAATTAGATGTCCCAGAAAATCTGGGGCAGTCTAATTTTAGATATGTGGTGTTGACACCAAGGCTATGCAACATTTCTGAGCATGCACCACCAATCTACGTATACTTATACATGTATTCTTTACATATATGTGAACTGAACTGTTGTGTACATTGTAAAACATACACCAAAATAGACATGTTTAAAGGATGAGCTAAAATAAATGTACATAGAAGTTCTAATATTCACATCCCATTCTACACCTCCTGCTAACAGCAATGACAAATAACACAATATACAAGTCATTTACCAGAAGATTTGAAAAGTGGCAAAAAGAAAGGTGAAGTAGCTGGAAAACTTGGGACTGAGGAGTGACCCGGCACTGGGTGAGTTGCCTGGGTGTTTTTCTGGACCTTTATACTGTAGTTCCCCTTATCCACAGGAGATAAGTTCCAAGACCCCAGGGATACCTGAAACCAGGGATAGTGCCAATCCCTATATATACTATGTTCTTTCCTATAATACATACCTATGATAAAGTTTCATCTATATGTTAGGCACAGTAAGATAGTAGCAACATTAATAATAAAATAGAATCCTATATAATAAAAGGCTAATGTGCAAATTGTCCCCTCGGGAGTTCAACTGCTTGCTATGATGTGTGCTGACCACCAGGCGGCGGCACAGAATGAAGGAAGGCCCGACCGGCGGCCAGCAGCCGGGGGAAGGAAAGCCCCAATTGGCCCTGATCACCAGCCAGGCCTTGGGACCCACCTGTGCATGAATTTTGTGCACTGGGCCTCTAGTTATAATAGTAAAATAAGGGTTACTTGAACACAAGCACTGTGATACCATCACAAACAATCTAATAACCTAAAAAGCTACTAAAAAGGTAGGTAGCATATACAGTGAGGATACACTGGACAGAGGGATGATTCACATTCCAGGCAGGATGGGACATGATGACATAAATTTTCATTACGATACTCAGAATGCCACATAATTTAAAATTTATGAATTGTTTATTTCTGGTATTTTCCATCTAATATTTTAGGACCATGGTTGTCTTACAAGTAATTGAAATTGTGGAAAGCGACACTGTGGATGGGGGTGGGGAGGAGCTACTGTATATCCAGGCCTGAGTGGTAGAAAAGTTTGCAACCTGGGAACACCAATAGGCAGAGACAGAAAATAAAAATAAAGCCCCAGGACAATCCGGCTCTCTCCAGCTGAAAGGCCTGCACAGGGGCAGCCCAGCAGAACAGGAGCCCTTAGCCATAGAGGGTGGGGAGAATTCCACATGTCCCCTCGGATTTCCTGCCCCTGATGTACGTGTCCTGACCTGGAACTGTGAATGTGATGGGCACTGCCTCTGTGACAGGAGATGTTGCATGGCCTGGTTGACCTTAAGCTAGGGAGATTGTCCAGGTGGTCCTGGCCTAAGCATACAGCCCTTTAAAGGTGAAAACTTGTCTCTGGCTAGTAGTAGAAGGGGAGGTCAGAGGGATTCAAAGCATGAGAAGAACTTGACATGAAGGAGGTTTTCTGTTGCTAAGATGAAGGGTCCACCTGACAAGGACCCGAGAACGCTATCGGGGAGCCAAGCAGAGTTTCCAGCAGACAGCTAGCAAGGCACAGGAATCTCAGCCTCACAACTTCAAGGGAGAGAATTCTGCCCACAATGGGGAGGAGTTGGAAGGGGGGCTTTCCCTATTGAACCTCCTGGTGGGGAAGTAGCTGGCCCATATCTTGATTTTAGCCTTATCAGACCCTGAGCTATGAGACTCTTGATTCAGGGAAACCAGGGATACAAATTAATGTTGTTTAAGCCCTTAAATTATTGGTCATTTGCTTGTTCTTGACACAAACACTATGAAAAAGGCATGCCCTTTCTCATGCCAATGGGGCTGCAGTTGTGGAGTTGCTTGGCGGAAGGAACTCTGACTTCCACTCCTGTATAAGTTGCCTGTTGCTGTTGTAACAAATTGTCACAAATTTAGTGGCTTAGAATAATACAAATTTATTATTACCTTATTGGTCTGGAAATTGGAAGGCCAAAATGGATCTTATGGGACCAAAATCAAGGGGTCCATAAAGCTGAATTTTTTCTGGAGATTGGGGAGAATGCATTTTCTTGCCTTTTCTGGTTTCTAAAGGCTACCTTCATGCCTTGGCTCACAGCCTCTCCCTTCATCTTTAAAGCACATCATTTCAACCTCTATTTCTGTATGACAGCTCTTTTTTTTTTTTTTTTTTTTACCTTTTTACCTTCCTGCTATAAAGACACTTGTAATTACATTGAGCCCACCTAGGTGATTCAGGATACTATTCTCATATCAAGATCCCTAACTTAATCACACTTACAAAATTTATTTTACCATGTAAAGTAACGTATTCATAGGTTCTAAGGATTAGGCTTTAGACACGGGGGGTGGGGGGTGGGAGGCATTATTCTGTCTACCACAACCCCCTGCAGAATAGCACTATTGAGGCTTATAAACCAAATTGACATTTGAACCACAGCCCACAAAAGTGGTCCAGGACATACATTCTAAACATAAATAGGTTATCTACATGCTAAATTAGGAGATCTAAATAAGGAGCCAGAGTCTTAAAACATAATATCCAAATGTCTAGGACAGTGATGGCGAAACTTTTGAGCTCAGCGTGTCAGCATTTTGAAAAACCCTAACTTAACTCTGGTACCGTGTCACATATAGAAATTTATCTTTGCAACCATAGTAAAACAAAGACTTATATTTTTGATATTTATTTTATACTAGAGGCCCGGTGCACAAAAATTGGTGCACTCGGGGGGGAGAGGGGGTCGGTGGTCCCTCAGCCCGGCCTCTGCCCTCTCGCAGTCTGGGACCCCTCCGGAGATACCGACCTGCTGGCTTAGGCCTGCTCCCAGGTGGCAGAGGGCAGGCCCAATCTCTAGGTGCAGCCCGTGGTCTGGCTCACAGCCAATTGGGGAGTTGGGGCGCCCCCCCCTGTCATACACAGAAAAGAACAGATTGGGAGCTTGCGATGCCACCCCTAGTCACGCTCAGGGTAGGGCTGATTGGGGGGTTGGGGCACCGCCCCCTGTCACACTCAAGGCAGGGTCGATAGGGAGGGTGCGGGGCCACCCCCTGTCATGCACAGAGCAGGGCCAATCAGGGGGTTCGGGCACCACCACTACCACCCTCAG
>NW_006293349.1:3662210-3663249 GCF_000327345.1 Myotis davidii
CCCGTCACTAAAGCAAGCAACCCTCATTCATGTTCACTTTAAGCTGCCTGGCCTGCTGGCCGCATCTTGGCTGTCAGTTAATTTGCATATCTCACTGATTAGCCAAGGGGTAGGGTAGCGGTCGTACGCCAATTACCATGTTTCTCTTTTATTAGTGTAGATATTTAAATGCCGTTTAACAAAGAAAAATCAACCAAAAAAATGAGTTCGCATGTCACCTCTGACACGCGTGTCATAGGTTTGCCATCACTAGTCTAGGATATAGTCCAAATTTACTCACCATGAAAAGGAAAATGGAGCGGGGGGGCCTTGCAACCTAGTTCAGCATCTGGTTAAAACTGTAGTCTTCCTTCCCCACTCTGACTGACTTGGGTGGAGCTGCAGAACCTACCCCCAGGGCCCCGCCACAGCTGACTTGGGTGGAGCTGCGGGGACCCTCAGGGGCCACCACAGGAGGAGATATACAGGTCAGAACCTCCCCACGAGTTGAGTTCAGGCTTTGGATCCGGAATTCCCCTGAACTAGCAGATCTGTGAAATAAAGATTAAACTTTCCTCCCTCAGAGCTGGCTGATCATTCTCCCATGCTTTTTGCCTCAACAACCATATCATGAAAATTTCAACTCAAGAAAATAATCAACGGATGCCAACACCAAGATGATACAGATGTCTGAATTATGAGCCGGGGATTTTAAAGCAGTTATTACAAATACTCTTAAGTCAAATGAAAAATCTTAGTCAAGATTTATAAAAGATACAAAAAAGAGCCAAATGAAAATTTTAAATTAAAAAAATACAAGAACTGGCTGCTCGGACATGCTCCCAGGAACAAGCTGGAATTACAACTGAAATACGGAAAGGCTTCCTGAATAATCAATGGAAAACTCACAGGAAAGAACCCTGATACCCAAGGACCAAAGGTGGAGACCACATAGAGACTGGTAGGAGGGGCGGAGGCGCAAAAGGGCTGGCTGGGCACCCAAATGCGGGTAACTGAAGTCCTGGAGAGATATCTCAGCTTGGTGGGGGGGGGGGGGGGC
>NW_006293349.1:3664170-3701605 GCF_000327345.1 Myotis davidii
AGGGGTCGCCTCAGACCATCCTGCATATCAGATATTTACATTACGATTTTTAACAGTAGCAACATTACAGTTATGAGGTAGCAACGAAAATAATTTTATGGTTGGGTCGCAACATGAGGAACTGTATTTATTTAAAGGGCTAGAAGATTGCGAACCACTGCTGTAGACAGAGGTGGTCTCTGGAGGCTTTGAGTCTTTCCCTGATCCAATTAGTCAGAAACAGCCTTTAACACTGTCCTGCACTAGAGATGGAGAGACATAGCAGATCTACCTAAAACATAGTCACAAACCCAAACAGACAACCAAAATAAGGAAACAAAGAAACAACTCCCAAATGAAAGAACTAGCGAATTCTCCAGAAGAGAAATAAGAAATTTATCTGAAACAGAGTCCAGAGTAATGATGTTAAAAATGCTCAACAGTATAAAAAAAGATATAGCAACTATGAAAAAACAGTCTGAGATAAAGAATTACATAACACAAATAAAGAACACATTGGAAGGAATACACAGCAGATTAGGGAAAGCTGAGGAACCAATCAGTTAATTAGAAGACAGAGCTGAAAATATCACTCAATTAGAGAACCAAAAAGAAAAACAATTAACAAACAGGAGGAGAGCTTAAGGGCGCTGTGGGACAATGTGAAACATAATAATATTAGAAGAGTAGGTGTGCCAGAAGAGGCGGAAAGGGAGAAATGAATAGAGAAGGTGTTTGAAGAAATAATGGTAGAAAACTTCCCTAACCTGGTAAAGGAAAAAGTCACACAAGTTCAGAAGGCACAGAGAACCCCAAACAAGAAGAACTCAAACAGGCCCATGCCCAGACACATCATAATTAAAATGCCAAAAACTAAAGACAAAGAGAGAATCTTAAAGGCTGCAAAAGAAAAGAAAACTGTTACCTACAAAGGAGTTCCCATAAGGCTGACACCTGATTTCTCATCAGAAACTCTACAGGCCAGAAGGAAATGGCATGAAGTACTCAAGATAATGGAAAGCAAGGATCTGAGACCAAGATTACTATATCCAGCAAGGCTAGCATTCAAAATAGATGGTCAAATAAAGAGCTTCCCAGACAAAAAAAAAGTCTAAAGGAGTTCATCACCACCAAACCAGCAGTACAAGAAATGCTAAAGGGATTGCTGTAAGGGATTGCTGAGAAGAAGAAACAGAGAGAGAAACCTAGCCATATAGAATTAAAATGGCTATAAGTACCTCTCGATAATAACCCTAAATGAAAATGGATTAAATGCTTTAATCAAAAGGTGTAGGGTACCTGAATGGATACAAAAACATGACCCAACTATATGCTGTCTACAAGAGACCCACCTCAAAACAAAACACACACAGGATGAAAATGAAGGGATGAAAAATAGTTTTCCATGCAAACGGAAAAGAAAAGAAAAAAAGCTGGAGTAGCAATACTGATATCCAACAAAATAGACTTTAAAAACATCATGCTAAGTGAAACAAGCCAGTCGGAGAAAGATAAATATCATATGATCTCACTCATTTGTGGAATATAATGAACAACATAAACTGATGAACAAAAAAGAGCCGGGGGTGGGGAGGATATACTAGAATATAATAGAAGTAATCCTGTTATTTGCAGATTTTTGATATTTCCTACAACTTTTGTGATATCATACTATGTTAGTACAGTTTTGGTAGTATTATTATACTTAAAATCCTTTTATTCTTAAAATATTAATGTTTATTGCATGTAATATTATATGTAAGATCATTTTTCTTGAATAATTGGTGTTTATTGCATGTAACATTATTATATTTAAAGTCATTTTTCTTGAAATAAAACTGAAAAAAATAAAAAAACACAAGAACTGAGATTTAAAAGCTCATTAGTTGGGTGGGTTTTTTTTTATTTATTTCATTTTATTGTTTAAAGTATTACAAATAGTAGTACATATGTCTCCTTTTTTTTCCCCCATTGACCTTTCCCCGGCTTCCCCTACCTCCCCGGCACATGCCCTCACAACCCCCGCCCCCCGCCCCCACTGTCTTGGGTCCATTGGTTATGCTTATATGCATGAATACAAGTCTTTTGGTTGATTTCTTACGCCCCCCTCACCTTCCCCAGCGTTCCTGCTGTAGTTTGACAATCTTAGATGCATGTTTTGATTGTACCCAGGATTTTAATTGTAGAGATAACTGAGTGAGAACACTGAGAGGCCAACATCATGAAGAGAGTTCACTAAGGGGCAAGACAGGCCAAGCAGGGATACGTGAGGAAGAGCCTGCTGACCCAGGCAGGAAGCAGCAGGAGGGAAGGGAAGCCACAGGCACAAGCCTTTACTGTGGTTTCCGAAAGAGGCAATTGGCAGGCAGGGCAGGCCAGTGAGCAAGTTCAGGATTGTGTAATCTGAATCATTTCAGTGGGTGCTGGGCTAGTGTGGTGGTCTTTAGTTGTCTAATTCCTGACCCTGGGGTCATTTAGGGCAGGGAAATATTGGCCTGGTTTGTGAAAGATGGATAAAAGAGGTGGTTGGGAGTGTGGGCTCTGAGTTGGTTTGTTTGTATATGGAAAGCATGTGATAGGGGTAGTCATGTGCTATCTCTAGGAATTTGTTAGCTTTGAGAGGAAAAGTCTTTCCCTGGCCAGCAAGGTCACCCCAGATATAAAGGAAATATAGAAAATAAAAAACTAGCCGGTTTGGCTCAGTAGATAAAGAATCAGCCTGCAGACCGAAGGGTCCCAGGTTCAATTCTGGTCAAGGGCACATGACTGTATTGTGGGCTCGATTATTCCCAGTGTGGGGCGTGCAGGAAGCAGCCGACCAATGATTCTCATTATTGATGTTTCTCTCCCGCTCCCTTCCTCTCTGAAATCAATAAAAATATATTAAAAAAAAAACAAAACAGCCCTACCCAGTTTGACTCAGTGGATAGAGTGTCAGCTGCAGACTGAAGGGTCCAGTCAAAGGCACATGCCCAGGTTGTGGGCTCGATCCCCATTAGGAGGCATGCAGGAGGCAGCTGATCAATGATTCTCTTCCATCATTGATGTTTCTCTATCTCTCTCTCCCTCTCCCTTTCTCTCTGAAATCAATAAAAAAAAAATTTTTAAGAAAAAAAACATACTTAAAACAATGGCTCATTCTGTGCACAACCCCTTCCAATCTATACACACAAATGTATATTTGCACACTTACACACACACACACAGGGATACAATTATAGTCATGTAAGTTTCAGTATTTCCCTGTTTTTCTAGTAATCTCATTCCAGCCATCTTAGATTTTTCTGTGCTTAGCATTTAGAAAGATCTCTCATATCATCCCTCCTTTCCTGTTGGTGGTCTGACCCATTTAACTCCAATCCCCATTCCCTCAACTCTTAACCTTTTTGAAACCCTTATACTTGTTGCTTTCATAAAATGATAGCCTCTATTTTTAATAATGATGTTGCTAACAGCCTATTTAACATCCCACATTTACTGCAGCCTTACTAGATACGATGAGGTGAGAGGCACAGACGCTGACTAACACTAATGATGTCAGACAAAAAGAGGCACCACCAAGGTGCCCACAATCTCACTGTCACATTCCTGGGGCCTACATGTCGTCTGGAGGGCGGTGGGTGGAGAACAGCTCCAGAAAAGTCTGGGGAAACCACAGCAGGTAAGTAGGAAGTTGGAGGAGAGGAAGGGAGTAGTGAGAAGTTATCCCGTTTATGAGAATAGTATCCAGCTCAAGTTCTTTGATAATCATTCAAGCTGGGACTGAGAAAGGACAAGAGAAGTCAAGAGAACGGAAGGAACAGAAAACTTCTTTCAGCCAAGTTCCCATCTTGTTCTGAGGTTAGAGGGAGAGGGACTACAGAGCGCTCAGTTGGTACGGATGACCCTGAGGATCCAGTCTGTGTGGTGGGAAACCTTGGTGTAGTAGCCAATATCACCTCTCAGGATGCACCCCTCTGCCCAGGAGAGGATCCCTTGGAGCTGGTTTTGGCATAGGATTGGGGCAGCATCTATTTCCTATTAGGAAAGGGAGAGATGGGTCAGGCAGAGCAGCCAAAACAAAGATGATCCAGTCCCAAGTCCCTGTCTGAGGGCCCAGAACAGAGAGGTGTGGTCGTAAGGACTGGGAGGAATGTGTGGCGGCCACCCTGGGGCCATCCCACCCCTCTCCCTAGGACACGTCAGAGGACGCCATAAAAAAATGAGAACCCTCTGAGATGTCCCCACCCTGGCACCTAAGTTCACTCCTGATTGGAAGGGGGACACTTATTCCTTCCTGCACCCCATTTACCTAGATGTGTTCTTGAATGTAGAGAGAAGACATTGGATTGGGTTACGGGAGATATGGATCCCAAAACAGCGTCTCAGAGGGAAGAGAGTTACCTTACAGGAGTGCGTGCTCTCCAGAGATGACCCCGCACAGAACATGTTCTCTGTGATTCTGACAGGAAATTTCCTTATTGGGGACTCTTGGCAGTTTTCATTAGAGAACCAAAAGACAGTCTGGTTTACCTCGATGTCAGGATCTGTCTCTGAGCACACACATGTGAGCAGAAAGAGAGAGAGAGAGAGAGAGAGAGAGAGAGAGAGAGAGACTTTCTTTCTCTTTGATCCTTCACATATTCATCTCCTTTTCTTCTCTCCTTTCTTCCCTCTTTTCTGTTATTAACTTCTCCATTATTCAATGAAAGAAAAAGCCAAAATGAAAAGGACCCAGAACCCTAGCCAGTTTGGCTCAGTGGATAGAGTGTTGGCCTATGGACTAAAGGGATTCGATTCCAGTCAAGGGCATGTACCTTGGTTGCAGGTTCCTCCCCGGTCTAGACCCTGGTCAGGGTTCATGGAGGAGGCAACCAATCAATGTGTTTCTCTCACATCTAGCCCTCTGTCTTCCACTCTCCTTAAAAATCAATGGAAAAATATCCTTGGGTGAAGATGAAAAAAAAAGAAGGGGATAATAACAGTGTCTACTCCATAGGACTGTTTTGAGGATGAAACCAGAGATTAGTAGTAGTACAGTGCCTGTCACATAATGAGCACTTGTGATTATCAGCTATTATTAGCACTGAGGTGACAATTAAAGGAAGTGGGCGACAGAGAAAATGGATAATGAAATGAGAAAACCAAGGTCTGGTTCCAGTATTATAAACTGCATGCCTTGGGCCTGCACATGCATGTTTAAAAAAATTAAAAGAAATTATTTTTATTTGTGAGTGTGTGTAAGTTTTTAACAAATGAGCCACACTGAGCATTAACCAGTGAGATTGCCCTCCAACCCCTTCCTCACCCAGATACCCTTTCACCTGTTTGGTGAATGAGGCAAGAACACTGGATTCTAGAGACCTCTAGCCATAAATAGCCATCTTAACCCTGGGTATATCATGTCAACAACTTGAATCTCAATTCTTACATTAATAAAATTAGAGGTTAAATATGCAAGTTCTCAGGCCCCATTCAGCTTTCAGGATCCTATATAATAAAAGCCTAATATACTAGGTGTCTGGTCGACTGGTCGGCCGTTCAACCAATCAAAGTGTAATATGCTAATGATATGCTAAGGCTGCTCAACCACTCACTATTACGTGCACTGACCACGAGGGTGGGGTAGACGCTCCAACCAGTAGGTTAGCTTGCTGCTGGAGTCTGGCTGATTAGGACTGAATGAGAAGGGCCGGACATGCCCTGGAGCCCTCCTGCAGTCCCTCCCCGACTGGCCAACCTCCCGTGTCCCTCCCCAGCCCAGCTCGTGCACTGGTGGGGTTCATCAGCCTGGCCTGCTCCCTCTTGCAATCTGGACCCCTTGGGGGATGTCGGAGAGCTGGTTTTGGCCTGATCCCACAGGCCAGCCAAGGGACCCCGCTGGTACACAAATTCGTGCACCAGGCCTTTAGTCTATAATAAAAGTTTTATGTTAATCCTCAGTGATTGGTTACTCAAGGAACACTAAAGGTCTGTCTTGAGGTTCACTCACCGAAATTCTTCCAGGCCCACCCCCAGCCAGAAACAGTGCATGTGTCCTCTCTTCTGTCCTCCATGGTACTGGGCAGATCGACCAGCTTCACCTCATCATTGGGCTTTAGGGGCTGTGTCAACTTGACAAGCATGAGGTCATGCTCAGAAGAATCCCGGGTGAAATTTGGGTGTTGGACAGTAAGCATGGCTCTTAAGTTCCCCCCAGTTTTTAAGAAACCCTCATCACTTGAAGCAGCAATTTCTATCTCAAGAAATCTGGAACAGGCCATGAAAAATTGGTAGAGAAAGGAGACATTATTCTATTACTCATCTTGCATCGTATCTCCCCCTAACTTGCTTTGTGACTTGGCATGAGTTTATCACTTGCCAAGACCCCTATCTTCTTATCTGGAAAATGAGCAATTTCCATTGCAGTTCCATAATTCTTTGATTTGTATCATACTATATGTGGGCTTGTATTCCCTATTGGTTCATCCCTTGGTCCTTGGCTTCCCCAGTTCCCTCTGTCTACATCATCCCATTCAAGAATCTAACTTATAACCACATAGATCTACTTCCTCCCTCCTTCCAACCACTTCTCAGGTTTGAGAATCCCCGTCCCTGTCTCTTAAAGGCTGAGCCTCGGTACCCCCTGAGCAATCCCAGTGACTAAGGGGGAAGTCCTTTCCCTCCAGGACCCCCATCACTCACGGCAAGAAGCAGTGGGCTGCAGTGAGAGCCCATTGATGGTGGATCAGGGTCCCCAAACAAGACTCATGTTCTGACTTCAGGAAAATAAAAAAAGTTGGTGCAGTTTTGATGGTCAACTGATTGAATTGCTGAGCTAACTTTTTTTGTGCTGGCATTGGTGTTACGTTTGTTGCTGTTATTGCTGCCAGATTGGAGAAAGAAGGGGAGAATATTAGACAGGGACAAGCATTCCCGAGGACAGATCTGAGATATTTTATGTGGAAGTGCTTTGAAATTGTCAATGTGTTACTGATGCTTAAGGTATTACTAAGCCTCTTCAAAATCCTTCTGTTAATTTTCCCTTGTTCCTGCTGTACTAGTGCCCTCCCTCCCTCCCTCCCTCCCTCCCTCTTGGTTCTTCTCTTTTCTTCAAGCTTCCTTCTTAGCTATACAGCAAAATCACACTTTTGCTAACACCTACCATCCATTGTGTAAAGTCTTGTTATCTCAGTTCAAATTCTCTTGCACCTGGGATCCAGGAGCCAGAGGAAAATCAATGGGCTCTAGATGTCTGAGTGTTCCAGGAGACTGCAATCACTGGAGTCCTGCATTCTTTTTCTTTCTAACTGATGACCTCCCCACCCCTAGGATCCAAACCCACGTGCTCTGGTTTTCTTCTATGTGGTCTTTTCTGAATTGTAAGCCAAAGCAGGAGCCTGCACTCACCTGTCACTGCCAAAAAGGTGAAGACTAGAAAGAGGTGGTTCCTATCTGCTGTCCCCATAGCCTCTTCCAGTGAGAAGACCTGGGAAGGGAGGGAACTGCTCAACCGGCCTGACCACCTGGAAGCTTTGCAAAGGGAGAAGTTATAAGGAGGGATGGGGAGGCTCAAGGGGGCAAGGTGTGCTCAACTAGGCGCAAGGTGTGCTCAGCATCAGAGGGAGGAAAAGCAGCCAGACCGTATCTCTCTAGTGTCTGCCCTCCCATTGTGAGCTGGGAAATTTCTCCAAGGGGAGAGTTCTATCCCTCCCCACAGAGGGATATATCATAACCCATAAACTAGCTCCTTTATTAGCTAAGAGAATTCCCCGCCGGCTAATCCTGTCTGCCTGAGTCGACGGACTGAAGTAATAATTCAGGCCCCTGGTCCCCTCAGCTTACTAACCTGTCCTCACTTAGTGCAGCGATCTCTGCCTCTCTGACAGGTACCAGCCCTCAACTGAAAAATAACCTCCCTCCTCTATGAACTACAGGACCCCTCACCTAACACCCTGAGCCCTCTCCGTGTCACACTGACCCTTGCCCTCATGTCACACTGGCTCTACCCCGAGTCATCCTCTCCTCATGTCACACTGTCTCCATCTCATGTCATCCTCCCCCAGCCCTCAGGCACCACTGACCTCCCCTGGCAGATCTGCAGAGCTAGTCAGTGACAAACGGGGGTGCTCAGCATAGAGCTCCCTTGGGATGGGCTCAAAGGGATACTGAGTAGAATGTAGCTGTTCACTTCTGCCGCATAGCAAATTCCCTCACAACTTAGTGGCTTAAAATGTCAGTCAACTATTTGCTCACAATTCTGTGAGCATCTCCCATCAGCACCCCGTAGGCATCAATTTCTACCTTGACCTGAACACCTTCTTTTCCTGGGCTCCTTATCCAAGGCCCCTTGATTTCCATTTCTCTAAGGTCATCCATGTTCCTGCTGGTGAAAAAGGACTGGCTCCTCACCCTGCCATTTGGTCACACAGTGGCCCTGTTTTAAATATTTCTCTGATTGGCTGTGAATCCACTTCCTGGGTGGATCCCATCCATCCTCTGGCCTAGTCCATCCCTCACTACACCACGAAGACTCTCCTCCTCTCCCCATCTGTGCCAATCCCTGTCTCGCACCCACTGAGCTCCACTTGTTCAGACTGGGTTTTAAGAGGCCCTCGAATTCCAATTTGAGTCCATTCCTCCAAAAACTGTTCCCGAGTGCATTACTTTTATCTTATCTCTACTATAGATTTTCCACTCAGAGATCTTCAAGTTGACCATTTCCATACATGCTTCCTTTCATTCGACTCACTGTACAGACATATTTGGAACTAACTACCTACCCACTCTTTGTCAGGGAGTCAACCCCTGCCCACAACCCTTGCTGAGTGGCTCAAGTTTGGATGTCAAAGGGCTAGAACCTGGATCCTCAGAGATGCATCTGAGATCAATCCAGCTCAGTGCCCAACCCCAGTTCTTCCTGATCTGGGTCTGACCCTTCCACACTCAGCTCATCCTATCAGACCTTCACAGGCTTCTGGATTGTCTCAGACATAAGAAGCTCCATTTACCTGGTTTATGACCTTGACTTCCCTAATGGCAGGACTCATATCTGATTCAACTCCGTCTCTCCAGATCCTAGCATCACACAGATTTCACACACACACAATTGTTTGTTGTTGATGATGAATGAGTGAATACCACCCCTGTACCTCCTAAGTTAAAACTTGCAACACCCTGCCACACTGACCTGACCTCCAGGTCATCTAAGCTCACTGGCTTACCTCAGGTCACTTTCTTGTGTGTTACAGTGGAGACAGAATTCCCAAAGTATGGTCTTTGATCCAAGGGGCAGGTATTGGACATGAGATTGAATCTTTTTTCTTTTAACAGCTCAACTGAAGCATGATGACATACAATTAACTGTACACGTTTAAAGTGTAAGTTTGGTAAATTAGTGAGCACATTCCCAAATGATTCCTTATGCCTCTTTGTAATTTCTCCTCCTTTCTCTCCCACCCACCACCATGTCACCAGGCAACCACTAATCTGCTCTCTGTCACTATAGGTTCATTTACATATTGTAGAATTTTAGATAAATAGAATCATACATTATGTTCTCCTTTTTTGGTCTGGCTACTTTTACTGAGCATAATTTGAGATTTGCATATGTTGTTGAGTGAACTTTAGAGCTCATTTATCTTCACTGCTGACTAGTATTCCACTGTACTGATATACAAAATTTATTTGCTTACTTTTGTTGGACATTTGAGTTGTTTCCAGTTTCAGGTTGTTACAAATAAAGCCTCTATGAACACTATACATATGGATCTTTATACACACACACACACACACACACACACACACACACACATTTCCTTTTCTCTTGGGTAAATAACTAGATGTGAAATGGATGGATCAAATATGTTAGGTGTGTTCTTAACTTTTTAAAAAACTCCCAAATTGTTTTTCCAAAGTACCGTACATTCTCACCAGAAGCGTGAGAGTTTTAGTTCCTCTATCTTCACCAACACTGATGCACTCAGTCTTTTTTTAATTGAGATATAATTGACATGTAACATTGTACTCGTTTTAGGTGTAGAGTGTGCTCAATCTTTTAACTTTAGCTCTTCTCCTAACTGTGGCAATGTTTCATTGTGGCTTTGATTTGCATTTTCCTAATGGCTAATGACCTTGAACATCTTTCATGTGATTGTCTGCAATGCATGTATCCTCTTTGATAAAGTGCCTTCAACCCTTTTGCCCACTTTAAAAGTGGGTTGTTTCTTACAACTGAGATGTGATGGGTTTTTAAATATATTCTGGATAGCAGTCCTGCAATACCCCCAGTGGCCAGAGGACTGGCACACCACAGTCCGTCCCCATACCTCTTTCCCACACCTGCTTCTTCCCAGTTTCCATGCTTTCCCCTTCCAAGTCCATGACCAAGCAGCCATACTATGAATCACTGGCATGAGTCACTTATGCTTTTATTTCAGGCTACTTTCTTTCTACACAATGTAGCTGACTCAGTGGACTAATAAAGCTCTTCCCATCGGGGGAGTTTCCCTTCGCTGCTGCCTTCTAGGCCATCTTTGAATGGGGCTAGAGTGCAGTGATCCATTTCTGGCTTCACCGTATACCAAGCTCACCCATCTGTGTACCAAGCACAGTTTTTTTATTTTCAATGAGTTTATCTTAATGACATCTCCCTGTCCCCTCTCCCCATGCCCTTCCTTCCAAACAATCGTAAGTGTAAGCTAGGGAGAGGCACAGTGTCATAGTATTGGATGACACAGGAGGCCGTGCCATCTATTCGTGCAACTTCCTTGTCCTCTGGCCCTGCTCAGGACCAATCCTGCATGTATCACTTCCATCTTTCTATGGGTCTCTGCTGGGTTCTCAGGACCCTGTGACTCAGTGCAGCAATTTTATTTAAAAAATTTTTTTAAATCCCTCACCTAAGGATATTTTTTCATTGATTTTTTTTTTAGAAAAAGTGGAAGGGAGGGGGCAGAGATGGAGGAAAAGAGAGAGAGAGAGAGAGAGAGAAACATCCATGTGAAAGAGACATATCGATGGGTTGCCTCTCGCACATGCCCCTGCTAGGGTCGGAAATTGAACCTGCTACACAGGTACATGCCGTTGACCAGGAATCGAACTGCAACCCTTCAGTGCACGTGGCAAGGCTCTAACCACTGAACACACCAGTCAGGACAGTGCAGCAATTTTCAACCTTTTTCATCTCATGGCACACATAAACTACTAAAATTCACCGGCACACCAAAAAATATATTTTTGCCAATGTGACTACAAATAATTTTTGATTCATTCACACCAGGCAGCTATTATTGTGTTGGTGGACCCCATTCATAGCTGGCAACCTGCCATGTCACTCGGCAAATGGTTTGGTGCAGTATTTCCCAGTGTTGAATATGCTGATTCCAGAACCCAGTAGGCAACATGCATCTTCTTAGTGATGGGTGCCTGGGATGTCCCAGACTACTAGACACTTACGTGGAGAATCTCTGAATTTTCTTGGAGTGTATATTTTATCCTTTCGAGCGTGTCTATCTTACCAAGGCCTCCAACACTCTTGCCATTTCTCAATCATCTGTTCTGATTAATCTGATGTAGTCATTACCTGTTGCTCTGTTACAAATTTCCTTGATGTGTAGCCTATTAAAACACTAAATGTTGATTATCTCACAATTTCAGTAGGTCAGGGATTTGGGAGTGGCTCAACTGGGTGATTCTGGCTCAAGGGCTCCCCTGAGGGTACAGGCAAAGTGTCACCCAGGGCTACAGGCATCTGAAGGCCTGCCTGGGACTGGAGGATCTGCTTCCAGGATGGCTTGTTTAAATGCGTTTTAGCAGGAGGCCTCTCAGCTCCTTTTCATGTGCATCTCCCTGCAGGGCTGCTCCCATGTCTTGTCACACGGTGCCTGACTTCCCTCACAGCTAGTGATCCAAGGGAGAGCAAGGAACAAAGCTGTAATATCTTAGAAGTCACACATCATCACTTCTGTAAAATTCTATTTGTTAGAAGCAAGTCACTAAGTCTGGCCCACACTCAAGGGTAGAGGACTTAAGCTCCGCCTCCTGAAGGAAGAAATATCACAGAATTTGTGGGCGTCCTCACAAACCACCACACATGGTATCATCAATTAGTGGATCACCGTGACGGTGCAGAATGTCCAGGTGGTCCAGCTTCCTCTGGGTCAGATTATAACAGAGGGCAAAAGAGTTAGCCCCACGCAAGACTGCAAATGTCTCTGTCATTCATGTGCATCTGTTTCCTCTCCTTGATGGGACTGAAAAGGAATGCATTTGCTAACCAATGCCAGGTAGCCAAGGGCCTATCAATCTGCTCCAGAAGAGATACCACATTTGGCATAGACCTGCAATTAGGGAAGCTATTTGGTTGAGTTTACCATTCTCCAGGATGAGACATTATATAAGGGCCAGACTGGTGAATTAAATGGGGATAAAGGAGAACCATCACCCTGCATTTTTAAAATATATATATATATATTTATTGATTTTAGAGAGGAAGGGAGAAGGAGAGGGAGAGATAGAAACATCAATGATGAGAGAGAGAATCATTGATCGACTGCCTCCTGCACAGCCCACACTGGAGATCGAGCCCACAACCAAAGCATGTGCCCTTGACCAGAAATAAACCAGGGACCCTTCAGTCCACAGGCTCTATCCACTGAGCCAAACCGGCTAGGGCTTGCATCTTTTTAAAAAATATATGTTTTTATTGATTTCAGAGAAGAAGGGAGAGGGAGAGAGAGACAGAAACATCAATGAGGAGAGAGAATCATTGATTGGCTGCCTCCTGCACGCCCCATACTGGGGATCGAGCCCGCAGCCCAGGTATGTGCCCTGACCAGGAATCGAACTGTGACCTTCTGGTTCATAGGTCAACGCTCAACCACTGAGTCACGCCAGCTGGGCCACCTTGCATTCTTAAGGTAGTCCTAATCTCTGCCATTCCCCCCAGGATGTAATAATGTATTTTAGAGAGGGAGAAAATTCGTTTCAAAAATCCCCCACTAATATAGCTTTATCCCACAGTTACCAAGTATACCATTGCAATTACATTTTGGAGAACCTGAAAAATAACCCTTTTCTCCTTTAGTTTTCTCCATCGCATTTATCACCATCTAACTCAACATACACTAAACTTATTCATTTCATTTATTATCTGTTACCCAAATGAATATAGTTTCTACAAGGACAGGCATTTCTGTCTTTTTCTAAAACCGATTTATTCATAATGCCTATAGAGTGCCTATCACATCACAGAAACTTTATTGTTCTATCACATAGCAGGCATTCAGTAAATATTTGTAGAGTGAAAGAATAAACAGTGCCAGACTCTCAATATAAGTTTGCTATTGTTATTGTTAGAATTTCCTCTAAGATTTTTCCATCTCTCCAGCAAGTATGAACTCAAGTGTGAAGCAGTGACTCTGGAGCAAATTAGGGAGAGGTTTCCACAAGAAGACCAGAAACGAACAGCATATGTGTTGGGGTCAGCTGAGAGGTGGAAGGCAGACCATGAGAGACACCTCTCCAACATTCCCAGCACTTTCTATCTCTCTCTTCTCCCCCAGTGTGGTTTGAAGTACACATAGTTAATCTTCCACATTTCCAGTGGTAATTATTGGAGTTTTGGGCCTCCTAGAATGGAATTGTTTGTTTTTTAAAGCATTAAGTTAGACATGAAATATTTAAATACTTTCAGGTTTTCTCTTTAAAAATTGAGAGATCTGGCTATTATCATCCATTCAGATGGGGTATGTGCTTTTTAATTTTATTACAGTTCTCACCACTCCCAATTATCTCTTTCACACTAAGGCAAAGTGACAGCTGCCATTCATCCATGTATAAACAGCACCATTTTTCTTTAAAAAAAATATTTTTTATTAATTTTTTCCAGAGAGGAAGGGAGAGGGATAGTTAGAAACATCAATGAGAGCTAAACATTGATCAGCTGCTTCCTGCACACCTCCTACTAGGGATGTGCCCGCAACCCAGGTACATGCCCTTGACTGGAATTGAACCTGGGACCTTTCAGTCCAAAGGCTCTATCCACTGAGCCAAATCAGTTAGGGCAACAGCACCATTTTTCTTCAAGTTAAGAAGAGAGGGATATAGTTTTTATATCCAAGTCCATATAAAAATTGGGAAGAATAGAATGTAAACAGAGAGAAGTATACATTTCAATAAAAATTTGAAAAGAGTGTTTCCGGAGGGAAGAGAGAACCAAAATTATTCCTAAGCATTTAATATGTAATATGCAAGCAAAGTATGACTGAGTACACAAAGTGCAACTCTAGCCTGAGTTTGCAATCTTTCCTCAAGTCCAATAAAGAGGAATAAATAGCATATGCACATAATTTGCAAGGTACTTATTTCTATTTTAAAATATCTCTAATTTGCAGTATTAAGCATAGCCATTTTGGTTTCTTTTTTTCATACTGACATCTTGCCCCCAAGATACATATTGTCTCACTTCAACTCCCAAATGTTGCCCTTTGGGATGGAAACACAGAGGGACTCACTGGTAATTTACATGCTTTTTAACTGTCGCTTCCTTATTTGCATAAAGAAAAGTTTCACAATTCTAGCTCAGGAAAGACCATTAAAATCATCCTCTTCAATTTTGATATGGGAAGAGTGACTTAGTGTTCCAGTTGCTTTTAGTTGATGGTTTTAGTGTCCATCAACTGTAATTACAACAGTAATAGTACATTTTCCAATTAGTAATATGAATTCCGGGATGTCCTTAGCTAGCAGATACACATGATGATGAGAAAAATGTAATCTCATCAGGTAAAATTATCCAGATTTTTTTTTAAAGGCCAAACAAATCTCCATCACACTCTTCATTAAGCTAAGCTTCCACGGTAGTTAGGGTACTGGGGTACATTTGTCAAACTCTTGCAAAGAAACAAGGGTGTTCTTATATTAATCTGAATGTCTTTCTCCCTCCACCACCTTTTTTCATCTTTATTCAAGCCAGTTCTAAAAATAAGGCAGTTATTGAGCCCAATATTCACTGATAGCCAAGCAGGAAGCTTTTGGGTATGAACCAGACTGGGGATGACTCATTGGAAGCCAAATGTTTGCATGAAAAGCTCCCCCTAAATTGGCACCAAAGCAAATATTTATAAACATGTTTTAAAAGCATTGTAGAATTCTTGGGAGGAAGGGTTAAAATATTGCCACCCATTCCTCATTACAGCATTCTGATGACACACTGCTTTGCTGCCATGGAGGCTGGCCCAGGCACTAAGCCTTCAAACATGGGGTTGCAATAATTGGCGGAACTGTGCTGACTCATAGAACTAGTTATTTTTAAATATGATTCAATTTTGATAACCTCAGCCCTATCTGTACTGTGAATGCATTGAAAATTTATGTGCTACTTGTGAAAAAATTAAAGTTCCTATAGGTAGGTCTCAACCGCAATCTGTACAAATAGAGGTCACAAGAAGAGTGGTTAAACATGGAAATTTGCTTCTTACTGAGCAAACTTTTACCTCAAATGATGTAAGCATATATTTAATTTCTGTACCCTGAAGTTACCTATTGTTTTAAATACCCTTCTTGAGTCCTCAAGCAAATAAAAATGTTTTTCTTTTCATTCTGATGGATATTTTTGGCACACATAGGTTTCTGTTTAGACTTATTGGGTCCTCGTTTGAGAGCCTAGAGCCCACCACAACTCAGGCTGAATAGAGGCCTTTAGGAAGTCAGTTCCTGGTAGAAGTCAAAACATGAGGTGATGTAGTGGTGGAAGGTTGCTATTCTTCCTTCTGGTCCTAATTTGGAAAGGAACCAGGGGGTCAGGAGGTGGTCAGGCCAAGGGGCCAGCCCTCCAGCTAAACCGAGCTGCCTGCCCCTGTTCCGTGACTCCCTGCAGGGGTCTGGCCGGCCAAGGTGGGTGCCAGTGGGGGTCCCCCAATTGCCCACCAGTCATAACACAGATCAGCCCTGATCACCGGCCAGGCCTAGGGACCCTAACTGTGCAGGAATTTTGTGCACCGGGCCTCTAGTAATAATAATCCTATACTATATAATAAAAGGCTAATATGCAAATCAAGCGAACGGCAGAATGACCAGTTGCTATGACATGCACTGACCACCAGGGAGGCAGACTCTCAACACAAGAGCTGCCCCCTGGTGGTCAGTGCATTCCCACAGGGGGAGTGCTACTCAGCCAGAAGCCAGGCTCACAGCCAGCAAGTACAGCGAGTGCAGCGGCAGTGGCGGGAGCCTCTCCTGCCTCCACGGCAGTGCTAAGGATGAACTGTCAGTCAGTTGGACATCCCCCGAGGGCTCCCAGATTGTGAAAGGGTGCAAGCTGGGCTGAGGGATGCCTCCCCCCGCCCCAGCCCCCCCAATGAGTGGACGAATCTCGTGCACCAGGCCTCTAGTATATAGATTAGAAATAATTGGCAAGACTTGGATAACCAAGGATTTAAATGTTCCCAAGTGTGATTAACATATATTTGGTCTTTGGCCCTGATTTAAAGCTTCTAAAACCCTTACTTTTCCTAAAAGGAGTGATAGGACCATCTTTTGTTATTCATAACAAGCACCTTGCAACCCTACCTCAGTTGTATATGTCATCGAGGTGACTGTTGGAGAGCTCCTAGATAGCTTCAGGATGAGGGATGACTGCCAGAGGAGCCAATCCTGTGATCAGAAAGAACTTTCAACCCTACCCCTATGACCTTCAGGGAGGGAAGAGGGGCTGAAGATTGAGCCAATGATTTAATCAATCATGTGTATGTAATAACGCCTTCTTAGAACCCCTGACCAGTGAGGTTCAGAGAGCTTCCTGATCGGTGAACAGGTAGAGGTCGTGGGAGAGTGGTGCTCCTGGCGAGGGCACAGAAGCCCTGCCTCCACCCCACCCCACCTTATACTTTGCCCAATGCCTTTGTTCCATTTGGCGTTTCCTGGGTTGGATTCGTCATAATAAACTGGTAATAGCCAGTAAACTGTTTCTGAGTTCTCTGAGCCTAACAAATTATGCAACCTAATTTACAGCCTGTCAGTCTAGGCCAGTGATGGCGAACCTATGACACGCGTGTCAGAGGTGACATGCGAACTCATTTTTTTGGTTGATTTTTCTTTGTTAAATGGCATTTAAATACATAAAATAAATATCAAAAATATAAATCTTTGTTTTACTATGGTTGCAAAGATCAAAAAATTTCTATATGTGACACGGCACCAGAGTTAAGTTAGGGTTTTTCAAAATGCTGACACGCCGAGCTCAAAAGGTTCGCCATCACTGGTTAAGAGTATGGGTGGCCTGGGACCTGCCATTTTCACCTGAGGAGGGGGCAGTCTCGTGGGAGTGAACCCTTCACCTGTCGGGGTCTCCACTAACTCTGGCACTAACTCTTAGTGTCAGAACTGCATTGTAGAGCATCCAAATGGTGTCTGGAGAATTGGAAAACTGGTTAGTGTGAGAAAAAAACACAAAACCACACATCGGGTGTCAGAAGTGTTGTGAGGGAAAAACAGCTCACCGTGTTTTTAAGACGGCAATACGCTTGCACATGTGTCGGGCTGCCAAATCCGTCTGAAAAACATACATGTGGGCTCCAGCCTCCTGGGTAGATCCGATGAGACTCAGCTGATTCACAGACACATAGAAAGAGACGAGACAAGTAGCATTTGCTTGAAAGGAACACTGGAGTTGGACAGGGAGTGGGATTGGGGACAATCTGAATGTGAGGCAGAGTGCAGGCTTGCACGGTGAGTGGGTGGGGGGAGACATCTGTGGGTGTCAGAGACTGACAGAGATAGATGGCTGCAGTTCGGTCGCTCATAAAACAACTATAATAGTAAAAGAAATTTAAAGGCACAGAGCTTCATGGAGCCTAGAAAATAGTTTTAAACAAACAATGTCTACAGACAGGCTTATTTAAAGTGCCAATTGCTTCCCACAAAGAGTTTAAATTACTCCTCCTTACACAATGCCAGGCAATTTTCATTTACCACTTACTTGGAATTTGGTAATTATCACAAATGAAACCCTATCCTACATTCCTGGTAGTCAAAAGTTTTTAAAAATGGAAAAATTGAGATAAATAGGCTGCATTTTTTTTACCTGGAAAATGATCTTCAGCTGTTTGCAGGTCAAGACATACAGCAAATAACTAGCTAAGGAAAGAGGAGCTAAATAGGTAAATTGAATAAGAAGAATTTTATCTGAAGCCATTAACACAGGGGTCCTCAAACTTTTTAAACACTGTCCCTCAGACCGTTGGAGGGCTGGACTATAGTTTAAAAAACAACTATGAACAAATTCCTATGCACACAGCGGCGGCAAAAACACCCGGTGGGCCGGATAAATGTTTTCGGCGGGCCGCATGTGGCCCACGGGCCGTAGTTTGAGGACCCCTGCATAACAAGATGATTTCTGATATACTCACCTATATTCAGTAATTGGACAGTACAGAGACAGAAAAAGATAGGGAACTGGTGGTGTAATTGCTTGTCTGGTTTCGCCTGGGAGAGTCATGATGCTGGTGAAGTGGGATCTATGCATAGAAACTCCATTTAACAAAACATTAACCAAAGGACTTGTATGCATATGTGCATAACCCATGGACACAGACAACAGTGAGGTGAAGGCCTGAGGAGGGTTTGGGGTGGAGGGTTGATGGGGAAAATGGGAGACATCTGTAATACTTTCAACAACAGAGATAAATTTTTAAAAAATCACAGGTTATTACTGTTTTTGGCAATCCCATTGTTGCATCCCTGGACCCTGTCAAGTGTGCATTTATGGGCAAGTCTAGAGCCCACAAAGGTACTGTTGATATCACTTAAAATGAAAGCAAGTAATCCCTGAGTGAAAGAGATGATGGATCCATATGCACAGGGTATAGAGTCAAAATGTAACGCACATAGCTGAGCCTCCATGCTGGGCCTTCCTACTGTGCTTGCTTCTAGAATTACAGTCCTGCACCTGCCCTCAAGGAGCTTAGCCCTGAGGTAAACAGTTCAGGAAGCTGAGGACACTGTTCGTGCCAGGTGCTATCACATGGGTCCCAGGAGGAAACTGTTATTAACCCTCCATTTACCAACCGTGATTTTTTCCAAAAGAGAGATAACTTTTTCTAATTGTAAAAATAACACATGCTCCATATTTTAAAAATTCAGATATCATGGAAAAGTCTCTGTTGATGTGAGGAGAACTCTTTTAAAGCCATACTCCCACTCTTTGCCATCCATCACATTTCATTAGTAACTGGCCTAGCAGGGCAAGAGGCCCAACTCACTCTTTTTTAAAAAATATATATGTTATTGATTTTTTTGCAGAGAGGAAGAGAGAGGGATAGAGAGTTAGAAACATCGATGTGAGAGAAACATTGAACAGCTGCCTCCTGCACACCCGCTACTGGGATGTGCCCGCAACCAAGGTCCCAACCAAGGTACATGCCTTGACCAGAATCAAACCTGGGACCTTTCAGTCTGCAGGCTGATGCTCTATCCACTGAACCAAACCGGTTAGGACCCAACTCACTCTTTGTCGTCACACCATTATTGGTTCTCACATATTGCAAGCATAATATAAATTTATTTCATCAGCTACTTGGGCCTGGGAAAAATTTTAGAAACTACATTTGCCCCCCCCCTTTTTTGCATAGTAAGATCACTCTTTTAAAATATACATTTTTAAAAATTTTATTTCAGAGAGGAAGGGAGAGGGATAGAGAGATAGAAACATCAATGATGAGAAAGGAAAATCATCGATCGGCTGCCTCCTGCATGCTCCACCCTGGTGATAAGGCATATGCCCTGACCGGGAATCGAATAGTGATCTCCTGGTTCATGGGTCGACACTCAACCACTGAGCCACCCTGGCTGGGCAGTAAGATCACTCTTGTACTCATAAGAAGGGAGCTCTTACCTCTCTCTATTCTAAAGCCCTGATTCTTTACCTCACCTTTCCCCTTCATAGCTAGGAGCTCATTCCCTGTAGCCAGTGTGAGGATGACTAATGGCGGCTTTGAGCTTTCATGAGTTTGGAGCTGTTGATGTGGAGGATGAACAAAATACAGAGAATGTGTGAGGAAAAGATAGACTTACGTTGCGGGACCCCGTTCACCTGAACCCTCAGTGACTTAGCACAGGAGGGTCCCATTCTTGCTGGTGCTGCGTGTCCAGCACAGGAGGGAGGGCCAGGCTGGTGGAGGCTCACCATCCTGGCCGCTCCAGCCCCTTAGCATTGCTGCAGGACGGAGAGACAGGCACTCTCAGGTGGGCCTGTCGCCACCTCGGCCCCAAAGCAGCACCTGTGGCTTCTGCTCACAAATAATCCCATGGTCTTCCTAATTTCAAAGCAGCTGAGGAATTGGAGAACAGATAAAATGATTTATTAGAACGGTCTCTCCTTCAAACCTAAGTGTGCATTCTCTGACCAGAGACTGACATCATTCCAAATCAAGTCATGTTATTTACTTATGTCAATTTTCTACTCCTCTGACATGAAGATTTCAGTGTGAGATGTATGTAGAAAAGAATGTACCTTACCCACAGACACAGTTTTCTATACATAATTACTACGTACATAATAGCTTATTATTTTCCACAGCCGGTATTCAAGAAGGAGGAAGATGATTATGGAAGAGAAAAGAATACCCAACCCTCATTTTAAAAAAAATATATATATATTTTTACTGATTTCAGAGAGGAAGGGAGAGGGAGAGAGAGACAGAAACATCAATGATGAGAGAGAATCATTGATTGGTTGCCTCCTGCACGCCCCCTACTGGGGATGAAGCCTGCAACCCAGGCATGTGCTCTTGACTGGAATTGAACCCGGGACCCTTCAGTCCACAGGCTGACGCTCTATCCACTGAGCCAAACCAGCTAGGGCTCAGCCCTCATTTTTTACCACAAATTCTGACTAAAAGCAGCAACATGCCTGGGTTTGTCAGGGCAGACTGATTTCTGTAACAAGTAGTTATCGCTGGTCTTTGGAATTATGTCTAATATGCTTCTTTTGTTTATCTGATTTTACGGTTTTTGTATAATCTCAGTGATTTAAGACAATGGATTTTAATGGCTGTGTAACCACAGCTCAGTGTGGGCATTTGACAAGCGGCTTTCCTCGAAGCGACGCAGGGACCTGAGCTCCTCCTTCCTGAGCCTCTGGCCCTCCAAGTCTGAGTCCTCTGCAGATTCCTCTGCGTCAGCCAGACACACAACTGGAGAGAAGGGCGGAGAGGGCTGGGAGCGGGGGACAGGCTGGGAAACAGCATCTGTCATTTCCACCCACATTCTGTTGGCCAGGCCTCTTGATCACAGTTAACCCCCGGGGAGCCTGGGAAATGTAGTCTGGCTGTGTGCACAGAAGGAAAAGAAATAGGTTTGGTGACTGTCTCTACCTCCATGTCCCTCATGTGACGTACATACATACATACATACATAGGAAAAAAACAAAGGAATCTGACTAGAGTTGGATGTGTCTGGGGAAAGAAACTTTTTTTCTGTGGCCAGGTTCTTATTTCCTTCACTCATGCTTATATGTTGCTTCTTTTCACGTTCTTTGTTTCACTTTCTTCTAAAACTAGTTTTTTTAAATCAACAAACGATAAGTGCTGGCGAGGATGAGGAGAAAAAGGAACCCTCGTGCACTGCTGGTGGGGATGCAGACTGGTGCAGCCACTATGGAAGACAGTATGGAGTTTCCTCAAAAAAATAAAAATGGAACTCCCATTTACCCCAGTGATACCACTTCTGGAATATATCCCAAGAAACTAGAAACACCAATCAGAAAGGATATATGCACCCCTATGTTCACAGCAGCACAATTTACAATAGCTAAGATGTGGAAACAGCCCGAATGCCCATCAGCAGATGAGTGAATAAAAAAGCTGTGGTATATTTACACCACAGAATACTACACGGCTGTAAAAAAGAAAGAACTCTTACCATTTGCAACAGCATGGATGGATCTGGACAGTATTGTGTTAAGCGAAATAAGCCAGTCAGAGAAAGAAAAGTATCACATGATCTCCCTCATACGTGGACTCTAATGAATAAAATAAACTGATGAACAAAATAGATGCAGAGACATAGAAGCATGGAACAGACTGATGAATTTCAGAGGGAAGGCAGCCTGTGGAGAGATTAATCAGGGAACTTATATGCATATATGCACAGCCCAGGGACACAGACAATAGAGTGGTGAAGGCCTAGGAGAGGCAGGTGTGGGGTGGACGGGGCAATGGAAAAGAACAAACAAATAAAGGGGACATCTGTAATACTTTCAACAATAAAGAAAAATAATAATAAATTTTAAAAGGATTTAAAAATAGCTTCTAACAATAAAGTAAAGAAAGTTTTTAAGAATGTCTGTACCCTGCTTTGTGGAGAAAATACAGAAATAAAACACGATGGCATGCCCCTGGTTGGATGTAAACTGATATGACCTCACGAAGGGAAATTCGTCTATATTCAAAAAATTTAAAAGGAGTACAGTCAACAATTCTACTTCTAGAATTTCATCCTGGAGAAATAAACAGAAAATGTAAACAGCGGTATGTACAAGCATGAAACACTTTCATGACATAAGTGTCCAGGAATTGAAGGTAAATTAATAATGCTACTTTTAATAAAATATGTGGCCATGAATAATGCCATAGATGTCTATTTAGTAATATCAAATAATGTTCCTTAACATTAAGCAAAATTATCAATTTACAAATCTATCTAAATATCCCATTTTGATTTTTCAAAATATGATTTTATATATATACACACACACACACACACACACACACACTCACACACACACACACTGAGTGGCCAGATTATTATGACCACCTGACATTTGTAGGCAACTTAGCTATAATTTTGCACTGAAGTTGCTAGAGGGCCAGACCATTATAAATAGGGAAGCAGGTTGTTTACCACAACAGAAGTGATTTTTTTCTGAAGATACGGTATCCCACGTTCAAAGGCTGTTAAATCGCGTTTTCTATATAAAGTATATTTTTCTTAAAAATTATTTTTTATTTTAGATCAAAAAATGAAAAACCCCAATGTTAAAAACAAAAGCACAGAATTTTAATCCATAGGCACTCAAAAGAAAAGACAACAAGCACGAGACACCTGGTTACTTGCACTGGCTCTAGTTTCCAGTGGCCCTCTGGCCTGGCACCTGGGGGCGTCTCTGCCCCCGGGTGGGGTGGGAGGGCGGCGTTGGGGCAGAGGAGCCAAGTTCTTGGTAGGACCTTGTCTCAGAGCCAGGCTTAAGCACATTATAGAGTCCATTATAGCTGCTGCTCTCCATTCCTCACCTCCCTCACTCTGACAATGGCCCGCTTTCTTTTCTCTGAGCAGGAAGCCTGCAGAGGCAGCTGGCTTGTGATATGTTGTGTAGGCATGTGAGTTCGGTGCAAATCACATGCAGACACTCAGAGTTCTTTCTCAGACGGTCCAAGTTAGGAGTATTTGTCTTCAGTTTGTATTACACCTAAAAGAGGGCATATACTTCTGATACTTCTCTTGGTTAACTTTCTTCAGAATAAGTCAAGCTGCTGTCAGAAGAGGTTTCTGCTTTTTAAGTGCTCTATTCATCTTGGAGTTACCCATCATGCATACTTACAAAAGGTAAATTATTTTCAAAGATAGAATAATTTTTCCAGAATAATTAAAATCAAAGTAAGTGAAGAGCCAGAACAGGATCATTTTATATAAGAACCAATATCCTTTATAGTTCAAACAACTTATAATGTGGATTTATAACAACTGGATGATAAAAACATTTTTAGTTGCTTTTGGTATTAATAGTGATTTTATGAACTGCAGACTTCACTCAGCAAAATCAAACATTTCTGTTGCACACACATACACATCTCTTGAATTTTATCAATACCTGTTAAAATTATAGTCATTTAACAGTTAACTCAAAGTAGTGTACTTTTAAAAAGATATTACCAAGAGCAGATTTTTGTGGATGACCTGCTGCTCTCCCATGCTGCCGGCAGTATTGGAATAAACACTCATATATGATTCAACCATCTCTGCTTAATTGGCTCAGGTAGTGACCGGCAGCATGGACCCATTATTGTCTAATTACATATTCTGGCGACCACGAAAGGACATAAGCAAGAGACTCCGCTGGGTTCTTTTCCTAGGAGGGCCTGATCTGCAGAAGTGCCCTCCAGCAGGCTACAGAAATAGCACTGAGGGGGCCACTCCCATTTTTGTAAGGAAAAAGAAAAGAAAATAGTACATTCACATTAAAGTCACTGGAGGCTGGTTACAAGCCCTACTCCCACCTAGGGAAAACCACCTCGAGGTGCCATTGCCACCTCTTTCTGTGCTCAGGCCTCATCTTCCCTCTGACAGAGAGCAAGGATCTCTTGGCTCTGAAAGAAAACTTCACCCCTCCTTAGCAGGAAGCAGTTACAGAAGAGATGCTGTGCCCCTTTTCTCAAAGAATTCAGAGCCAAGATCCTTGAGGGAGGATGTGGTATGAAGTTAGACATGAGCAGAGCAAGGAGGATGAGCCAACTGGAGGAGAAATGGACGGGCCCTGAGACATGCTTCTCACCACTCCAACTGCTCTGAAACTGGCAACGGAGGAACCTGTGTAGAACGGACCTTTACATTTTGCTGAGTAGGAGGTGGGACACCTATTGATAATATATAGAATTATTCCATTCATTTTTTGAAAGTCATATACAGGGACCTTTATATGTTGGGACCTACTGTCTGGGAAAAGGATGGATATTGCCTCTAAAGCAAACATGTCAAACTCGTGGCCTGTGGGCCAACAAATATTTTTGCAGCCCAGCCAATATAATGGTATGTAAAAAACGTTTCAATAAAAATTTTGTAACTTAATTTTTACAATATCCTGTTATACCTAATCCTATATAATAAAAGCTTAATATGCTAAGTGTCTGGTCATCTGCTCAACCAATCAAAGTGTAATATGCTAATGATATGCTAAGGCTGCTCAACTGCTCACTATGACATGTACTGACCACCAGGGGGCAGACAGTCAACCGGTCAACCAGTGGCTATGATATTCACTGACCACCAGGGGGTAGATGCTCCGACTGGTAGGTTAGCTTGCTGCTGGGGTCCAGCAGATCAGGACTTGGTGGACAGGGCTGGGCATGCCCTGGAGTCCTCCCACGGCCTCTCTCCAGGCCCAATCGTGCACTGGTGGGGTCCCTCGGCCTGGCCTGCACCCCCTTGTAATCCAGGACCCGTCAGGGGATGTTGGAAAGCCAGTTTTGGCCGGATCCCACAGGCCAGGCCGAGGGCCCAACTGGTGCATGAATTCGTGCACTGGGCTTCTAGTCTGTTATAAGAGCCTAGGAGATAAATAAACCTACATTTCTATGAAAATGGAAGCTTTGGTTTTTTTGTGGCCCACATAAGCTTAAACCTTTTTATTTGGCACCTGTTAGCCCTTGAGTTTGACATGCTTGCTCTAAAGGTTAGTGCAATAGTTCCCTGTGGCGAATGTCTGACTTCTACCAGGTGTTCTAGTTATTGTCTTTAAGTATCTAATAACTACAATAGTAATTGTTCTGATAATTTTACCCTCCCTTAGAGTAATGGATGTATTAAGCCGCCGGGTGATTGGTTTCTGATATGTGGGGTAACTGTTCATTCACATATCCCTGCCAACAGCACGGGAGGGGCTGGGGGAGAGGGGCCTTGTTCCTTAGGATGACTGACATCTTTGAGCCCCAGAAACATCACAGGGTTGGAACCAAAAGAGACCTTCTCACGCTGTTACACTGGACTGCAATGACATCCCCCCGTGGAGCCCTGCTGAATATATTGTTTTATCCATCTCTGTTATGCCGGTACTGGTAGGCTCCCTTAGAGTAGAAGCGACCCAGCTGGCTTGGAGCATGGTAAAAGCCCTGAATGCCACCTCAAGAGCTATACATGGGATAAACTAAGAGCTGAGCCAGGTCAGGAAGGCAGCTCTAGAGAATTGGGCAGCAATAGATTGTTTGCTTTCGTGGCATGACCACAGCTGTGAGGAATGTAAAGGAATGTGCTGTTTAATCTTCCCGACAATTCTCAGGAGACAGAAAACACACAAGCTCCTGCATTTGGTGTGTTCCATCCCCGGGAACTGCTTCCAAGGCAGAAGCAATGCAAGATGAGACTTTCATGCAAAAGGCATTTATAGGTATGAGATGATAGAAATCGCAGTGGGGAAATGTTAGGGGCAAAAATAGAATATGGGGGCTAGCTATGGTCATGGGAAATATTCATCATGCTGTTATCCATGACTGTCTTGTGTTGGTTAAAGGACATTCTGACCTGGCTGGGAGTTGTATGCCCCGGGGCCTGGGAGTCAACCTTGGAATATGGTCCATCCTCATTCAAGAACGGCCTGTTAACATGGAAAGATGAACAATCTTGTTGCCCAAATAACAGAGCCCCACCCCAGCCCACATTGCCTACTTCCCATGCCTGTAATGCTACTGTCCATGTAATCCTGGTCCCACCCTGATTAAGCAGCTGGTTTATGGGGTGTTGCAGAGCAGATTTTTGTGGATGATCTGCTGCTTTCCCATACTGCCAGCAGTATTGGAATAAACACTCATATAAGATTCAGATAGATAGATAGATAGATAGATAGATAGATACTATCTACAATTAAAAATCAAAACCAATCTTGGTTCTCTATTAAAAGACCAATTTTTAGTCAATGACTATACTTTATTCAGGAAACTATTGTGAAACTCTGAAATAAAACAGAATGCACCAAGACAATTTATTTGCTAAATTACAAGACTCTATACTAGCATAGGCTGATGTTTGGATTTCCAAAGTAGGTTGAAAAGAGGAAATACCAGCAATGATATGTAGCTCATTGTGATTTTACTGATTAGCAGTAAGTTGAGAATTCTCTTGCTGACAGAAAAGGGGAAGATGTTAACTCTCAGTCATTCTGCCTATCTGCCGGTGGGCATAGCACTTTTCCACAGCTGAGCTCAGACCGTGTGTGAGGGGTTCACTGTGTTGGGCAGAAAGAAGCTAGAGAAAGAAGCTACCATCTCACCTGAGGACTACCCTAGACTACAGTTGGGCTAGTGGGAGGAGCTAGTAAATTATAAAGGTAACTGCATGTACAACTTGTCCTCGGATACCAGAGGTCAGATAGTAACAGGTCAGATAAGAGAGTAAAATTTGGCAACTCAAGTTTATTATGGTTTGAATCTCTTTGACAAAGAGGCTGTTTGATGGTTTCTATATGATATGAACACCCACTCATCTTCCCACTCCCCCATCTCACCCATCCTTCGATCTCTCCTCCCTGTCCTCCAACGTCTTTTTACTCACTACCATGATTCTCCCACCTACCAATCAGCGAACCCATGTCCATGCTCTCGAACCCTTTCACTGTTATATCAGGCATCGTGGTTATCTGTGTGATGTGCAGGTATTTGTTCCTTTTCATCTCTAGAACATGCTGTTCTTTAGGTAAACATGTCCTCTGGCTGACTTGTGTGCCTATATTGTGACGTGATGTAACAAGTAGGTGTGTGGACCTATTGAGCGATGGGTGAATCCTGAAGGTGGTTTAAATCAACCATCTTTTTATACAAAGTACAAACTGTATGTATGTAGATATGTACGTACCAAGAGGTGTGTGACTCTTGTGTTTATCTGGGTACCTGGGTTTAGGTACCTGGGTTGTATTTTTGTGTGCATAAATCTGCATCTGTATACATCTGTATGTGTGTCACAAGGTGCAGCCAATAGCTTCCTATAAAGTATGACCATCTGTCTCCAAATCTCTCTGACTCACAGTATAGTTCTCATTTTGGGGGAAAAATGTGATAAGATATATGTAACATAAAATTTAACATTTTAACTGTACAATTCAGATGCATTAATTATATTCACAATATTGGGCAAACAATTACAACTATCTGTTCCCAAATTTTTTCAACACCCAAACAGAAACTCTGTACCCATTAAGCAATAACTCCCTATTCCCCTCTTCTCTCAATTCCTCATAATCTCTAATATACTTTCTGTCTCTACAAATTTTCCTATCTAGATAATTCATATAATAATTGTCCTTTTGGTATCTGGTTTATTTCATTTAGCATGTGTTTAAGGTTCATCCATGTTGGTGCATGTATCAGAATTTTATTCTTTTTTATGGCTGAACTAGAGGCCTGTTGGTTGCATGAAGAGATTCGTGCAATAGGCCTTCCCTCCTCCTGGCTGCCGGCACAGGTTTTCCTCCGGCACCCGGGACCCAGGCCTTTGCTCCAGCCTGAGCCACCTTCAGTCTTTCATCTTCACAGCTCCAGCTCGCCTTCAGTCTTCATATGCAAATTAATCGCCATCTTTGTTGGTGGTTAATTTGCATATTGTGCTGATTAGCCCATGGGAGGCATAGTGAAGGTACGGTCAATTACCATGTTTGTCTATTATTAGATAGGATAATATTCTACTATGTGTGCTATACATCACATTTTATTTCTCCATTCATTTGTTGATGGACAATTGAGTTATTTCTACTTTTTAAATATTGTGAGTAATGCTTCAATAAATACTGGCATACAGGTATCTGTTCCAGTCCCTGTTTTAAATTCTTTTGGATATGTATCTAGAAGTAGAATTACTGAGTCATTTTATGCTTCACTTTTTGAAGAACCATTGGATTGTTTCCATAGTGGCTGCATCATTATAGATGAGTTAATAATGATTTGGAGATATGTATTTATGAGGGCATCATATATGTAGTCTGTGTGTGTGTGTGTGTGTGCGAGCGTGTGTGTGTTAGATGAGATGCTGAGGAACATTCTGAAAACCATTTAACCCATTAGCTCTCCCCATGCTGAGAGCAGAAGGCCCTGCACTAGATTCTACCTCCTGAAGAACTCACTTCATGTAGAATTACTTCCATTTACATGAAGAGTGAAGAAAAGAGCAGAGAAGAGGATGGTGCACTTCTTTACAAACTGGGGGATTCCTAATGTGCTTCAGAAAAAGAGTTGTTTGTCTTTGGCTCCCTCCTGAGGTAAGGGGTCAATTGGCCCAGGACAGTGTAGTCCTGCCTTATTTCGGCCTTTTTCCAAGCTGTGCAGTTTCTCCGTCATTCTCTTACCTCTCCTGATACAGGTTTCTCCCAAAGATGGTCCGTCCTCATGGGTCTGGGAATTGTCTGTGTCAATAGTGCCAGATCAGCAGCTCTGGAATTTGGGAGCTGTAGGGGAACATTGCTAGTTGCCTACTCAATACCCATTACTCTCCTCTTCCTTATTAATAGCTCCTCAATTTCATTGTAGGCAATAATCTACTTAAGAAAAACAAAACAAGAAAACAAACGAAGACTACATTTCGCATTCGCCTTTGCAGCTAGACATTGTCATCCACCCAGCTCTGGATAACCAGGGGTGAGCACACGTTTCTGGAGGAGGCTTTAGGACAAAATCTCTATAGTGTAGCAGACAGCCGACAAGTGCCTTTTGCCCTTTACGCTCTGCCCTTCTTCATAGCTGGATTCTAGATGCCATGCTGGAGGTGGAGCAGCCTTTTGTAACTATGGTAACCATGAGGAAAGGGTAAGCAGTCACAGAGATATCAACACTGACCTCGCTATGCTGTTGAATGGATGCTTACTACCACCTGCCTCTTGTTACACAAGAAAAACACCCTCATTTGTTTAAACTACTATTTTCTGGGTCTCCTTCACCCATAGCTCAATTTAATTCTTAGCTGACACAGGAGCTTAAAGAACAAGATGAGATCATTTGGGTCAATGGACTCCCATGTATCTTTTGGCAAATTAGGTTTAGAGTAACTATTAGGGAGGAATTCTAGGTAGCCAAGATAATGGTGGAGGAGTCAATCTGAATCTCCCAACATATCCCTCCGCCCCAACAAACAATGTTGGCAACAACAACAACAAATCAAATAAAACTACATCAAACCCATGTCTTCAGCATGAAAACAGAGGATGTCCAAATTTCACATTAACTGGAAACAGAAAACCACTGAACCCCAGCCAGCACCTCCATACTGTGACGCAGCCTCCAGGAAACAGTCAGGTTGGGGAACTGTGGAGCATAGAGAAGGGGAGCTAGTGGTGAACTTAAGATTGATTTCAAATCACTACCAGAAAGAGAAAGCCCGCCCCAGGCTCTGACCCATAAACACTGTGAGAGAATAAAATTTGCTATTTTAAGCTGCTGTGTTTGTGACAATTGTCACACAGCAACAGAAACGAACACAATGCTTCCCACCTATCTCGTAAGCTGGGCGCTTTAAAAGATCATCTGTGATCATGAAGGAAAGGTCAAGCACCCCGGCCCGACCTCTTGCCCCCTAAAGCAAGGCCAGCAGATGCTTTTCTCCAAACATTCTTTACACCAGAAGAAGAAATGTCTATCTGTACAAGGCAATACAAATTAGCATGCTCTTCTTTTACTTGCAGTTGAAAGCACTTCTAACTGATAGAGTAGACTTCCAAAAGCAGCATGAACAAGTTCTTATTTATGCATTGGCAAACATTTACAAGGCATCTATAATGTTCCAGAGAGGGGAAAAACACAAACCAACCCACCAAAAATAAAATGTAAAAGTCTTTGTCCTCAATAAGCCTAGTGTTAGCCGAAACCGATTTGGCTCAGTGGATAGAGCGTCGGCCTGCGGACTGAAAGGTTCCGGGCTCGGTTCCGGTCAAGGGCATGTACCTGGGTTGCGGGCACATCCCCAGTAGATGTGCAAGAGGCAGCTGATCGATGTTTCTCTCTCATCGATGTTTCTAACTCTCTATCTCTCTCCCTTCCTCTCTGTGAAAACTCAATAAAATATATTTTTTAAAAAAAATAAGCCTAGTGTTGGGAGAGGCTGTGGGGAGTGGGAGGGAAACGATGGGAGATCAGGATACCATTAAGGTAGAGTGGTTGGGCTGTGACAGGTACAAACAGAAGGTCTTAGGGAAGCTCAGAGAAAGCTCCCCCCCCCACCCCACCTCACCCCGTGCAGACTTTAGGGCGGCCAGGAGGGAAGATGGCTGGATATGCAGGTTTGGGTGTGGAACAGAATTACGAGGGAGGAGTGTGGTCACTAAGGAGCAGTGGGGTGGGGGGAGCCCTGGCAGAGAGAGTAGAGGCCAGTCAGTCAAGCCATCGACAGCCCCACAGTGCCAAGTTCGAGGCCCGGGAAGGTGCCAGATGCTACAGGTGACAGAGATGGGGGTACCTGACGCCAACTCCAGGTTCTTATCATCACCCCCCAACCCCACCCCCAATGGAGCAAGGTAGTGCTCCCTTGTCAGCTAGGGAAATGCCAAGGACACCTGCCACTCGGTCCTGTGGCCTTCTTTCCAGGTGAGTGCCCTTGGCCGCTGCCCCGATGGGACCACATCCAGAGAGCGGCTCACCCCCGGGACAATCTAGGCCGGAATTCTCAGGAATGTGCTGGGCACAGGAATTAAAGAAAAGAGAAACAGACCTGACAGGGAAGACAAGCCCTTCGGCCTTTGAGGTAGAACCCTGAGGTCCTCCGGCTCCCAAAGCACAGCCTCTCTCCCCGACTTATGAGTCTTAGAGCCTCGGATTTCGCCTGGAAATTGGAAAGCTCCTGTAAATCCCCTTTAAATAAACAAAGAAACAAATACGTCAAAATGATAAACTGCGACTTCTGAAGCAGGGCCTCGAGGAAAACCCTGGAGGTAAAAGACTGAGGCAGATATGACTGCAGGAAGCTGAGAACAGGAACAAATCTCATTCCATCCACTGACCTGTTTTGTCATATTTGAGGAACTGCTAAAAAAGGGAGCGGGAGCTCAGGGGCAGGGAACCCATACATCCTTCCGACCTCAGGGGCGTCTTACCCCTGGTTTACCCAGAAGAGGTTGGGAACCTTTCTTCGTGGCAGCCTGTAAGGAGCTTGCCCAAAAGCCTGGGGTTTGTTTTGCACCCCCCCCCTCCCCCCGCCCACACCGGACCCAATTTCTAAATATGTCGGTTTTACTGAAGTTGAATAAATAATACAGTGACATTCGCCCTTTTTGTGTCCAATTTGATGAGACCTGACAAATATGCACAGTAGGGTAACGGCACTAGGAGGAAGACGTGGGACTCCGTCACCCCACAACGCTCCCTCCCGCCTCTCTAAACTCAGCCTCACCCCCACCCCCAACACAGGGACTGACTTAATTTCTGCCCTATCCTTTTGCCTTTTCCAGAATGTCATATAAATGGAAGCACACCGCAGATAGCCTGTGTGTCTGCCTTCTTGCACTTAGCATTAACACAAGGCCAATTTTTAAAAAATATGTTTTTGTTGATTTCAGAGAAAGGAAGGGAAAGGGAGAGAGAGACAGAAACATCCATGATGAGTGAGAACCATTGATCAGCTGCCTCCTGCATGCTCTTCCCCCCCACCCCCCTGCAACAGGGGATCCACCCTGCAACCTGGGCATGTGCCCTGACGGAATCAAGCCATGACCTCCTGGTTCATAGGTTGACACTCAACCACTGGTCCACACCAGGTGGGCACAAGGCCCATTTTTAAAAGCATTAATGTTGTCTGCCCAGGCCATGTTTCCTTGTGATCTAAGGCTAAGTGGGTGAAGATCGGTGTCCATGCTTGTCTTAACAAATCCACTGGAGTGTGACTGTGGACCCTAAATCAAACCCACTGAATACCAAGCAGTTTCACTTTGTAATCTATCCTGATACGCTGGCTCAAGTTCCACTTGTACAGTGCAAACAATAGCATAGTGAAATTATACATGAATACTGTCGTATTTATTAGCATTTAGAAATGCATAATTGCATCTTAATCATCTAAGAGCATTTATAGGCCTATACTACTGCCTTCAAGGAAATTGCAAAGGTAATTAAAAAGACAGCACATAATTAAATCATAAGGCTTTATTGCTGAAAGGGGTTTTAGGGAATCATCTAGTCATAGCATCATAGAATTTCAGAGCTGGCAGTGACCTTTGAAGATTATGGACCTGCCCATCATCTTAGATGTAAATTTCCTCCAGGGGTGGCAAACTCCAAGAGCAATGAGTGATGTGAGTGTGTGAAGTTTGCCAGTAGACAGTGATGGAGATATTGCATCCCAGAACCCTTGAGATTGTCTTGAGAAATCTCTGATCCATAGAAATATCTTTTCCTTACTGACATGAAAGTGTCTTTCTAGGTTGGTATCAAGAAGTTCCCTCTATGAGACCATATACTATTGTGTGAATTTGTCCAGAAATCTCCCTCTTTAGAAAGAATCGTTCAACCCAATTCTTAAATTGCTTAATTATTCTTAAATATCTCCTACATTTCACTCACATAATTATGCCCCCCCAAAATTGTTAGTTTATACACAAAGCCAGTAGTGACAGTCTGGAATTAAAAAAATGCCCAGGAGAAAGAAACACCCCAGAAATGTGGGGTTGGAGGATGATACTGAAGTTCCTCATTATGTGAGATGGAAATTAGACCCATTTTTAGTTAAATGGCCAGTGTTGAGTGTGACCTATGAACCAGGAGGTCCCAGTTCAATTACCAGTCAGGGTACATTCCCAGGTTTTGGGCTCGATCCCCAGTAGGGGGTGTGCAGGAGGCAGCCGGTCAGTGATTCTCTCTCGTCATTGTTGTTTCTCTCTCTCTCCCTCTCCCTTCCTCTTTGAAATCAATAAAAATATTTTTTTAAAGAAGGGTCAATACAGAAGACTATAGAACATGAAATCATTTTGTTTACATATATAATATATGTATTGTCTGTATAATTTATGGTCTAAGTTTTCCACTTCGGGAAAGAATATGCAAAAATATGCTATGCCTTAGTTTCAGCTTGACAGTTTTCAGGTGTTTTTTTGTTTCCCTGTCAAGTGTATAATATTTGTTCTAGTGTATACCACCTAACAGGGCTTCAAACACTTTGTAAGGGTGCTGGTAGGGTATTAAATTCTCAGCTTCTTTCCAATACATGTATTTTGGGTACACTGTATACAAACTACACATAAATATTTAAAAACACACACAAAAGAAAGGTTCTGGATGGTCTGATCAGTGTCCTGAGAGCATCTCCTACCTATCCCTTCCCATCTTAAGGAGAGTTTCAAGAGACCAAAAAGTTGGGTAAAATGAAGCGCAAACTAGAGTAAGGGGTAGATCTCCAAGTCCTTATGAACATGCCTTCTGAAATAAAGCACTTGTTGGAGACTTAGATGTACTAATTTCTAAATTTTGAAAGCACTTTAAGGACATCTATGGCCGTTTTTTTACAATCTGTTTCTGGGACAAGCTGAAAGAACTGATTACTTGCTAATATGCCTTGTACCCTCTTGTGGACATTCTAAGAACAGCACCCTAGTAAGGGAGGCGTTGCAGTAGTGCCCTCTTGTGGACATTCTGATGTGGACAAAAGGAGCCACTAACCTAACTCAGCGAAGGACTGCATTGCGGCTTTGCAACTTCAAGAGTCCTAAATTAACCACAAAGGATGGTCTGAAATCAAAACCTTTAATTTAAAAAAGCAATTTATAGTGGGTAGTCATGTCCTATATCTTTCCTGACAAAGATCAACTTCAGTCTTTACTGAGCCTATTATCTTTTTGCATCTAACATAACATACCTGTGAAATGTTAGCTTATAACTTCCTTTTCTCTGGATCCCTAAGGGCACAATTAATGGCACCAGGGCAGAAACCACAAATTCCCTCATCGTTATTGTTATCATGTTAATTGTTGACTGTTAACTATCTTGTACCCACCTATGTAAAAGAAGCATATGTCCATCATTTCACTTTTTATCCTATCACAGAGGTTTCCCTGCTTTGCTTTCTCCTACCTCCCTAATTTATTACCTATGGATTTCATGAAACCCCTTTACGTCTCCTCCTTTGATGGAAATTTATAAAACAAAGTGAAAAGCTGCCATTTTTCAGGGTACTATCTCAATAGATGGAGATTCTGCTTCCCAGCAATAGTTGACAGTTTGGCTCAAATAAACTCACAAAAATTCTGTATAGGTTTGAAATTTTTTTTAAATTAAATCTTTATTGCTCAGATTATTACATTTGTTCCTCTTCCCCACCCCCCCATAACTCCCCTGCATTTTTTTTTTTACCTTAACATTATTTGGTGTAGTTGGCAGGATTCCAAAGATGTTCACCCAGGACCACACTGCATACCCAGTCTTAGTGTGAGGATCCAGCAAAGGGCCCATTGAGCCTGCCGATTCCCTGCCCATTGGGCGAACTTGGGTGAGTTGTCTCTTGGATCCAGGACCTTCCCTTACTTTTGCTGGAGGGTTTGCCTTTATTTGAGCTGTATTTTAAAGTCCTTGAGGTGGAACTAAGGTTAAGAGTTAACAGAACCCAGGCTATAAGGCAAGACTGGAGGAAAACATGGGTGGCTGGTTTTGATTTAGGCTTTTCAATTGGAATTGCTTTCTGAAAGTCTGAGCAAAAACCTTCGCCATTTAAAAGAGAGCTGAGCTCCTTCCGCTCCAAAGATAAAGGGGCACATCCTCCCTCTTGCCGGGTTCTCAGGTGTTCTTAGACAACTAAGAATCTTTGTGGAGGTGTCAGAGGTTATTCCTCATGACATGCAGGAGACCCACAGGGAAGTCCCAACTCAACTGTAATTAACAGACTGGCTTGTTCAGGGGGCCTCCATAAGGTTTGGTCTGCCAGGGCCCTGAGCCCTTCCAGTTGTTTTAGACAGCTGAGAGAGAAACTGAGGCAGATAAAAGGGTTGAATTGCAACTCAAAGGGTGAGAGCCTCATGGAGTTCAACCCATAAGCAGCACACTTCAATGTACTACATAACACCCCTAGAAAATTTGCTCTGACTCTGCAGATATAAAAAAAAAGAGAAAGAGAGATGGGAAATTGCATCTCTAAAGTTGGTAAAGCCCAAAAATTCTAGCCCCGTTAATACTCCAGCAGGCTACTTGCACAATTCATACAGAATTTCAACTTGAAAGTATCTACAAAAATTGAAAAATTAAAAAATGGTATCAGCTTAAAATGGCCAAAGTGGGGAACTTTTGACACCTCCAAATTGATTTTTCTGTGCACTCAATTAGAAAAAGCCATTAGGCCGAATCCCCTACTAAGGTACTGTCCTCAGAATGCCCACAAGAGGGAGCCATTGTGCCTAATCCCTTATTAAGGTGCTGTTCTCAGAATGCCCTCAAGACTGAATCCAATCAGCCTGCAGGTAGAGGTGGTCTCTGGAAGCTTTGAGTCTTTGCTTGATGTAATTAGTCAGAAACAGCATTTGACATTGTCCTGCACTAGAGATTGAGAGATGTAGCAGATCTTTCTAATACATAGTCCAAATCCAAACAGGCAACCAAAATGGGGAGACAAAACAACCCCCAAATGAAAGGACAAGAGAATTCTCCAGAAGAGATAAATGAAATGGAGATAAGAAATTTATCTGATAGAGAGTTCAGAATAATGACAGTAAAGATGCTCAACAGCATGATAAAAGATACAGCAACTATGAAAAAAGAGCAGTCAGAAATAAAGAATGACCTAGTACTAATAAAAAACACATTGGAAGGGATACTCAGCTAATTAGAGGAAGCTGAGGATTGGACCAGTGAATTAGAAGACAGGGTAGAAAAAAATCACTCAATCAGAGAACCCAAAAGAAAAAACAATTTAAAAACAGGAGGACAGCTTAAGGGAGCTGTGGGACAAGGTTTTATTTTCAACCTCACCAGCACCCTGACTCACCCACGTCCCTCTCCCTTCCTTAATTATTAAGCTCTCAGGACAATGAGGTCTGGTCAGCATCCAATAGTGTTAGGAACAAGATCTTGGGTCTACTGACCATAAAGACAGAGTTTTCCATCAAACTAAGGATAATATCTCAGTTGTGTTTCACTCCAACCCAGGAAAGTGAAATGACCCCACTGAACAAATTCTTGTGAAATTAGATAGAACAATGTCATGGCTGACATCAGGACCAGATGCAATGATCAATTACCCCTACGTTAGCACCAGCCAGTCAGTAGAGAAAATGACCCCAATTCCTTCAGGCATCATGATTAATGATTTTTCCCCCCTATACTGCCGGAAGCCGGTCCATCCTTGCTGCTTGACACAGTCGCTCCAGGGAAGAAACATCTGCATAGCATATGTTTCAAGGGGCCTGGCATATATGGCATACTGTTCTTAATATGTTTGCTCCCCTATTTAGCGCTATGTGTTTTAACCAAGGTCACCTCTCCGAGAAAGGTTGTTTCCCCACGTAGGGATTTTTCCCTGAAGTCAGGGAGGGGATAAAACTCCTTAACTAAGTGCCAGACGGGTAGTTAATCACTTTAACTACAAACAATCATGCTTAAGCTACGTAATCTTTACTCCCTGGACTGGAGATAAGAAACGCCCTAACCTTTGGAATAGAGATTGATAGGATTGGAATCAACTGGTATAAATACAGATGCAACAAGACAACAGGAGGCAGACCTCAGAAGACAGACCTTAGAAGACAGAGCTTAGAACACAGAACTCAGAACACAGAACTCAGACG
>NW_006293349.1:3701763-3719721 GCF_000327345.1 Myotis davidii
ACAGGTTTTCTTTATGTAGAGTGTTCTATACTCATTGTAATATTGTGCCATTTTTATCAACTAGTTAAGATTTCATTGTATAAACAGTAGCTGAATATATTCATGTCAAAGATAATCATTCCTTTAAAAGGTTTCTTTGTCAGGTATTCATTAAAGTAGGTTTCACATCAAAATGAGTCACTAATAGAGGGCAAACATCTTACCCATCTGGCAGGCTTTTAAAATTTTTTTTAAAATTTTATTAGCACTGTCTCAAATCCTCAGCCTGTATTATGTGTCCTTAACAGCACAAAGATCTGTTTTATGAATACACACAATTGGTGGGCATGCAAAGTGGAATAATCTGTGTATCATATAAAATATAGGAAACCACAATAGAGATGATGTTCATGGATGCAGCAGAAATTAATTACTGCTCTTTGCACTAATGCTATGCTTTGTAAACAGTGCTTTTACTTTCTTAATATTGGTCTTCAGAAATTCACTGTGTGATTTAAAAGGTTTCTTACAGCTGATGTCCCCAACTCCAGGCTTCACCGGGCACTGGCATCCTGCTTCAAGGCAGGAGGCAACAGGAATAAATAAAGTGCTGCCACACTTCCTCGGGTCAGATCTGTGAATGCTGTGAGCATTGTGATGGGGAGCACGGGGGACACAGAACCTCACGAAAGCGCCCACACAAAGAGGAGCCCTTCTTCAGGGACACGGCTGCCCCGTTTGTCTCCTGTCAACACAGTTCACAACCTCCTCCAGGGTTCCAGCAGCAGCTTTCAGGCACAACGTTTTTCACCTAACCCTGATGGCATGGGATGATTTGTTTAGGAGGGAGGGCCATTGGATTTCCAGACCGTGAGAGGGGAATAGAAAAGGGCACACGTTGAGGTCACAGCTGTAAATATCTGAGTTCTCGAAAGTGAGAATAGACACTGGCAATCATTAAATTAATGCCAGTATAAAAAATCTACATTCCTAGGTTAGTTCATAGGAGAGACCCATATTTGTCCTGGGGGCTCAGTGGTGGGGGTCAGGGTGAGGGTAAGTCATGGGTCCCACATGCCATGCCTTACGCTTTCTGGGGAGTTCTGTGAGAAACCAGCCCGGGACTGCTGCTGAGGAAGCCCCGCCCACTGCGCTGACCTCTGGAGACTCCGATGGCCTTTACTGTGCATGTGTCGATCACAATTATGTATGTCGCACTGTAGCTGTTTGTTGGGAGATTATAAGTGAATTTTGAAGTTGTTAGCTTTTTTTTTTTTTTTTTTTTTTTTTTTGGTAAGTCACAGCATCTATCTAACTGAGAGTTGGCTTTCAACATTGTGACCTGACATTTTTCCAAATTTACTGTCATTGCTTAAAACATTTTGGGGTGTATCTTTCATAATTCCATTCAACCCCAGTGGCATATTCTTTTCTATGTCCTGAGTACTATTAATCTTCATCTTTTGAGGGGAGATTTTGTTTTGTTCTATTTTTTGTATGTCGTTTTTTTATTGTGGTAAAATACACGTAACATAAAACACATAGCGTTGCCATTTCAAAGTGTACAATTCAGTGGTGTTTAGCACATTCATAACGTTCTGCAACCATCACCACAATCTAGTTCCAGAACATAGTCCTCACCCTAAAAGGCAGCTCCCCACTCATTAAGCAGTCACTCCACATGGCCCTCCACCAGGCCCTGGCAACCAAGAATCTGCTTCCTGTTTCCGTGGATATTTCACATAAAAGAAACCTTCCAAGTGTTGTTTTCATGTCTGGTTTCTTTCACATCATGTTTCCAAGGACCACCCATATTCACTTTGAAGCAATAGGAACTCATGGGATAATTCTCGCTGGTTAAATGGGATACCCGTTACGACTGCCAGGGGGCACTGCAGGCCAAGCCAAGTGTTCTTTCCATTCCAGCGTGGCACACTACAGAGGTTTCTGAGGACCTTCAGTAAGACGGTCCTTGAAGGCAACACTGTCCCTGCCACCTCATGAGTCAGATGTTTCAGCTAGCTCAGGGTCCACCAGAGTGCTGCACAAAGAAGGCACCCCATGCATGCATGGGAACTGGAATCTTGTGATGTTATGCTACCAGTTACATCAAGGTCTAGGTCAGGCTTTAATAGGAAGGTGTATTCTAGGTGGGTTTGGAGTTGTGATCACGCAGTCACTCCAAGTATTGGGTGCCCATCCGATGCAGCTTTATTCCGGGACACTTAGAGCTACAGCTATGGGAACTTGGAGTCCTGGTGTGCCGGAAAGGAACGTGAACTTACTTACAGAAGCCACAGAATAGCTCCCCCTTCTAATCAGTAAGAATGAACTGCTTCATTCTGTATTGCTTTGTAAGATCTGCGGGTGGTGTATGACAGTGCCTTGTCTTCCAGAGTCACAATAATAGAGAATCATCCACTTTTATTGTCTTTCCCGAGTCAGGAATCTGAGCTTCACATCACTCTAAACCTGAGTTGGGCTCCCCGAAAACCCATTTGGAAAAATATTAGTCTAGAAAAATAATGTATGAAAAAAACCACAGTTTGATGAAAAAAGAATGGCCTCAATCTATTTTATAGAGTTTGATAAACGTTCACCACCTTCTCCTATTTACAGTCAATTTGAAGGCACTATAAATTTTATATTCTACTAAAATAAACCACGGTTAAAGAAGACATATAACTATAGGGATATTATTTCTAGAGTATTTGCTTTTAAGAGAAAATACTCAGAATCATGCAACCATAGAAATAGAAACCTCTTTTTATCAAGCCTGATGGAATTTTAGGTTCTTCTTATGCCATCTAGTGGGGGGACTAAATGGTTTTATTTGAGTTTTGTGTAGATTATTTAACATCAATTTTTCCAGTGTCTCACTTGTAGCAAATCAACTATATTATACCTACTATATGGTACATGTCAAATTATATGTCAAAAATAAAACTAAAGTACAAAACAAAGTGCTAACCCTGCCTTATGTTACAAATAACTTTATGCTCAAGTTTCCAACTCACATCACTAATGACACTAATTTAAGATTTTATGAGTAAGATATAGGTCATTTCTGCTATTGGTAAATTATTATATTATGGCATGATGACACATACTGATTTATTCAGTCAAGAATATCCTAAAGACAGATTTCTAGATTTTAAATAGAATATAATGCCTTTTCTCATGCTGTTTCCAGTCTTTCCTCTCCTCTGCCTTTCCTATTCTCTGCATGGTGAAATCATACTCATCTTTCCAGAGTCCTCTAATATCATGTCCTTTGTGAACCTTGCCTTTGTCACAGCCTGCCTGCATCTCTCTCTCTCTCTCTCTCTCTCTCTGGGAGCAGGAGTCCAGGCCTTTCCCACAGGCTGGGCCTGCCTGGTGTGGCCTCTCTGTGCTTCTGGCCTCTCTCGCTCTCCCACACACACACACACACACACACACACACACACACGACTAATTGGTCCCTCCTCACTGCATTTAGAGTGTGCTGCTCTCCACTTCAGTTAGTGCACTAACTCACAATTTGGTTTTCACAGAGCTGCTTGAGGACAAGTGTCATGTCATCTTCGTCTTTGAAAAAGGAAGGAAGGAAGGGAGGGAGGGAGGGAGGGAGAAAGGGAGAGAGGAAGGAAAGCTCTATAGAGTCATCGCTACTGCTCTTTCCTCTTCCTCAGTGGATTGCAGAAGCCATGCCTGTCCAATTCCCAGCGCCTGGAGGCAGTGGAGGATTATAGCGTGTGTGTGAGATGAAGAGACAGGAAGGGGTGGGAGAGTAGGAAGTGACAGAGCAGCAGGAGCAGCTTTCCAAGAGGTAAATGATGAGCTTCCCCTTCCTGATCCTTCCCCCTTTGTCTGAAGCCCCTTCTCCCCTAAGGCTGGAGACAAAAAACTCAAGAGATAAACCATCTCGCAGTTGGATTTGGCTCAGTTCCACGCATACAGCTTATGGAGAGCAGGGATAGTCACAAAGGACTCAAATGCTAATAGTGACAGTTCAGTTGGAAGTGAAGGGAAAAACTATAGGACTTCCCCTTTGCATGGATATGCATATGCAAAGCCTGTCCCTTGAGTCCAGCTCCAGGTACCTGACCTTACTGGCCTCTGGTCAGCACTAGGGCTCTTCACATGATCATGTTCCAAAAGAAATGGCCACCACCCTGTGGGCCATGGGAAGAACCATCAGCAACTGACCACCCCTCCTGAAAGAGCAGCTTCTTCAGTCCCTACAGCACTGACAGTGAGCTTGGTCCTGTTGGGAAAACATTACAATAGCCCATTCCGTTAAGGAGCACATCCAAGCGTCAGAACATGATATTAAGCACAGTCTGCCTCCCTCTAACTTTCCTTGGACCTAGTGTCCTCTTTGGAACAATGTAGAGCCACACGAGACCTTCCTTCCCATGGCAGACCTACAGGTATCTGAGGAGAGCCGCCTTTCTCACACCCTGGAGTCCTGAATGACCGTGGCTCATCAATTCTGTGAAAGTACAGCGACCAAAAATGAACCTAATCCTGCAGGGAGACTCTGGTTTGGCACAGCCATAAAACATTAGCTCATTTGTACTCTCTTTTTAAAAAATATATTTTATTGATTTTTTACAGAGCGGAACAGAGAGAGAGATAGAGAGTCAGAAACACCAATGAGAGAGAAACACTGATTAGCTGCCTCCTGCACACCTCCTACTGGGGATGTGCCTGCAACCAAGTTACACACCCTTGACTGGAATCGAACCTGGGACCTTTCAGTCCGCAGGCCAACGCTCTATGCACTGAGCCAAACCGGTTAGGGCTCATTTGTACTCTTTCATCCCCTGTCCCTCAGCAAATATTTCTCTGCTTTCTGAGACACATTTAAAATGAATCCTTCTCCCCACACCCAGAGCTGCCACCTCCTTTCACTCCCCTGAAATTCTCTCTCACGTTATTTCCTATTTCAAATGCCCTTTGATAGCTACCTGTGATTTTTTTCCCATCAGATTCAAGTTTCTCGATTTTACTGTTACCATCTGACCCCAATCATTATTTTCACTGCTTCCTGATTTTCTTGGTCACCTTTCTCCTCCACAACTTTGTTCCTGGTCACCTGTACTGAGTATACTGCTGATCTCACACTGAACTTTGAAATGTTCAGCCCATTTTCATTGTTTCCTCTTTTACAAGTCCCTTTTATATAACCACTTTATGTTTAAAACTTAGAGGAAATACATGCACACATACACACAAAATCCAAATGATATTTTCTCCTTCAAAGATCACAAGTGTCCCCATTTTAGTGCTTTGATCTCATTCTCTGACTTTCTCTGAATTAAATACTAGTGTCAAGGGTAAACTATTAGTACCAAAATCACAGCTTACAATGTTTCATGAAAAGATATGCCCTGTATAATTATGTAAAATCTATAGAACTTGAAGTACATTGGAAATAACACTTGAAATAATATTGGTTGACAATCACTTCACTGAAAGATGTATCTTATCATGTCGATCATTCAAAAGCTGTATAATGCTCTCATTAGAGTATCTGTCACACGGGACTCACACTTAGCTCTGCTCATTGTGAAGAAACCTACAATTCAGGCCTCTGAGCTTTGATGAAAATCCACTCCAGCTCCTATTTTAAAGATGATACCAAGTTAAATATGCAGTACTGACTGAGAACTTGTTATCTGTATCTGGACAAAAGCCAAGTTAAAAAAAAACAACAACAACCCACATCTACCCTGCCAGAGGGGCTCAGTTGATTGAGCATCATCCTGTGCACCAAAGCGTTGAGGGTTTGATTCCCAGTCAGGGCACATGTCTGGGTTGTGATCCCTTGTTGGGGCACATACAGAAAGCAACCCTTTCTCTCTTTCTCCTTCTCTCTCTCCCTCCCTCCCTCCATGTCCTCAGGTGAGGAGTAAAAACAACAGCAACAACAAATAAACCATGTGAATGTGGATACAAATTCTGATATACAATATCATAATGTTGAGTCACCAGAATTCCTTTGCTTATATTTACACGTTTTTATTGAAGAAGCTTAAAGTCCTCCTTAGATATTATCTATAGAACCCTCATAGCATTCTCTTTAAGCAAGTAGAAACTGAAACAGTCCTTTAAGTGGAGGCAGGGGCGCCTTCCCCTGGGGTCATTCCTCTTGACAGATGGTTTGCCTGAGGTCAAGGTCACACATAAGGTGCTAGTGTGGCAAGGAAAGATTCTAGTTTAATGATCCACCCCAAGACCTGGCTGACTTCCATAAGTACAAAGTCAGCCCTGAGACGCTGCGGAGTAGGACACTGACTGAGGCACTGTCTACAAAAACTCACTGTTTTCTGATAAAACATTTCTGGAAGAAGAATACAAACATACAAGTAACATATGAATGCTATTCACATGGTCATGATCTCTCGGGCCCCATCCTTTCTTGATATCATGATAGAAGACTAGGTTGGCCAGCAAGCGCTAATGAATTTATTTCCTTGTCCCAACCTGCTTTTCAGTTCCTGCCCTAGACCCTGTCCTCATTCTTTTTTAAAAAAATTTACTCTTTATTGTTAATGTTTCTAATAGACAACTAGTTAGCCTGCTGCTGCCCCTCCCCTGGAATTTAAAAAAAAAAAGCCAGTAAATTTACACAATAACCCTCTTTGACCCCACAAATCAGTGGGCTTTGAAAACAGTCATACTAGACAGTGACTTGCTGAGCAGCCTTCTTCACCTACCCTGACACCACCATGGGATGGGGAAGCCACCTCTCTGGTGTCTTCTGCAGGGTTCTCTCTGTCTTTCTTAAGGTCACAGGTAGGAAGGGGCCTTTGTTTTTCTGAGTCACCTGACTGAGGCTTCTTCCATTTCCCATTTCTACCAATACTTTAGTGCCTCTGGGTCTTCCTCTTCTTCCTTCCTGCCCTGTACCCCCAGAGATTTCCTGGAAATACCCTGGATTGCTGGAACCTTCTACCCTCTCTGCTCTAGAATTCTGAAGGTGTACCCTCATCTTACCATCCCATCCACTTGGACTGAGCCTTTCCTTGGACTACCATGTTTACCCAGAGTAGGTCTGACTTTGCTTTCCTCTTATTAGAACTTGCTCTCCAAAAGCTAACCTTCTTCATACATACTGCGGCCACCATTCCCAGTCGCTCCAGGTTCCTATTAGTTCCTTACTAATCCCCTTTCTCTTGACTGACTTCCTCGTCCTCCTTGCTCCCCGCATGCCTTGTGGCCACTGCCATAATGGGTGTTCTAGTCCCTGCTGAGGACCTGATTGACACTGTGTTCCTCTCCATATCCTTGCTTTCCTGTTAGATTGTCACCCAGCCTGTGCACAGCGGGCTGCTCACGCACAGCAGGTGGTTCTTCCCTAACCAACCCACGAACAAACAGCCATGGCTAGGACAGATCTGCCTCAGAACGAGGGTCATAACTTAGTATGTACCACCAGCCTGGCATGTTAACCTGGGTCACTCAACTGCCTGGATTTAGGACACTGTCTCCCAGAACTTACAAATGTCCTACGTAAGAACTGCTTCTTAACTGGGGAAAACAATTTGCAAAACATATTTCTGATAAAGGATTTTTTATACAGGGTATACTAGCACAAAGATTTACAGCTTAATAAGGCAAACAACCCAATTACAAAATGGACAAGATAAATTAACAGATTTCACAAAAGAATATATTCAAATAGAATAGAAATACATTTTTAAAAAGATGCTCTACAGCATTAGTCATAGGGAAATGCAAATTAAAACCAAAATGAGATACCACTGTACATGTGTCAGAATGCCCAAGTTAAAAAGACAACATCAAGTCTTGTTTGTTAGCATTCAGGTTAGTGTTACATGAGTTCTGCTAAAAATCAATAGTTAACTAAGGGTAGTTTCCTGATACCTAATGATGGATTATGTTTAATTGTAAGTAATTCCTTAAAGTCACTCACTCATTTCCTTTCTTTAAATATTTTTATTGATTTTTAGAGAGAGAGGGAGGGGAGAGAGAGAGAGAGAGAGAAAAAAAAACATCCACCGCTGCTTCCTGCACGCTCCCGCTCCCTACTGGGGATCAAGCCTACACCCTGGGCATTTGCCCTGACCAGGAATCGAACCAGCAACCTTTCTGTGCACAGACGACACCCAAACAACTGAGCCACACCGGCCGGGGCTGAAGTTACTCATTTCTAAAAGAACTTTAGTTATCTTTCTATCTTTCATATAATAATTTCAGTTAATAGATCAAACAACATTACATTTCACCAGTTAAACCTTAAGTTCTTTTCATTAAAGACAAATTCGCACAGCATTATCCTGCTGTGGTTAAACGATTTTGCTAATGCTGGAACCGGAGGCAAATTGTATTCTGTTGCATAGTTAACTCTAGTGAGCAAGGTTGAAATTTCGTGTTTAAGCCTCGTGGACTCTGGCTGCCTGTGGCCTGGGTTTACATCCTGTTCCCGGTCTCAGTTTTGCAATCTTTATAATCTCCTTAGCTTCTCTGACTCAATTTCCTCCTGTTTAAAATAGAGATAATAGTAGCCCTTCACGTGCACTAAAGATTAATGGAGTTTATGTAGCTAAAGTTCCTGGAACAGTGCCTGGAGCACAGTAAACACCACGTGAGTTATTAAGGCAGGCCAGTGGCTCAGCCATGGGAAGTCTTATTGCTGGCATTTCTCCCCTAAGTCCTTTTAATTGTCTATGACATTTCTGGTCAAAGCACTGTGCTCCCCCAGATCAACTTTCTGTCCAGGGAGAGCAGAACCGCAGTGTCCTATAACAGACCGTAAGCCTACCTGGCCGGTCGCCTTCTCAATCTCCGGTGACTTCCCATTGCAGTTATTTCTCCATTAGCAACACCCTTATGGTTTAAGTGTCATCAGTAGGACCTTTTAATACCCCAAGCATCCACTCTATATAGCGTTTGGCATATAAAGAGAAGCGGATTAATAGCGATGTTAACTACTAAAAGATTAAATAAAGAAAAAGGTTTAGTTCAAGATTTGGAGAAAGAGGCAGCAGATGGCAGCTGACGTATCTACCTGAGCTCCTCGGCACAGGAGGGAAGGAGAACCCCTGATTCTTGTGGTGACTTGTTTCCAGAGACGCCTGCCAGTGTTTCTCCATTTCTTGGCGTGCTTCTGCACAATGTCGATTCCTAGGGCTCACCCATGCAAAAAGATTTTGGGGGGTGGAGGAGACCTAGCATCTCCCCATTTATAACATGTCTGCCCACATGATTCTAATGCCCTCAGCTCACCTGCTGCTGCCTCATTTTCAGAGTGATAAACAGGACACAAGGTGTTGGTCCCAGAAATGTGGGATAAGAGGAGGCCTTGTAGGCCATCCAGGGTGCCTCCCTCCATCCACAGGACAAGGAGGTCCATAGGGAGAAGCCGAAGGACTAGCCCAGGGTCACTCGGACTGAATAATTTCAGCACTGCTGAGAGGCTCCCGATCTAAAGAATTGCTTACCCACAAAACCTGCTTAAAGTGTAAGTTATTTGTTTTGCTAAGACAAAGTATCAAGGCAGGACAATAACGTTCTGTTTTAAAAGACTGCCATTGGCACTACATAATTCAAACATCCATAACTAGTATATCATGGGAGTTTTCTAATTAGCTTTCTTTTTTCTTTTTAAAAATCAACATCATTTTATGCTCTCTTGGTTTCCATAGATCAGAATTTCAGGAAGACTCAGTTCAGGATTAGGGGTCTGTCTTTTTAAAATATATATATATTTATTGAAATATAATTCATATAGTATACAATTCACCCATTAACGTGTACAATTCAATGATTTCTACTGCATCCACAAAGTTGTGCAATAATCACACTGTAAGTTCACAACATTTTCAACCTCTCAAAAAGAAATCCCGTATCCATTGTCACACCCATTTGCCTAGCCCATGCTCCCAACCCTACCACTGCTACTCTCTTCTAAGAAACCACTAATGATATGGAACATTTTTTCCTCTGCTTATTGGTTATTTTATCTTCTTTGGAGAAATGTCTATTCAAGTCCTTTGCCCATTTTTAAATTGAGTTTATTAATTTTTATATATTCTGGAAACTAACCCTTAGCAGATACAGAATGTTAAAACATTTTCTCTCATTCTGTAAGCTTTTTACTTCCTGTATAATAAATAATCACTGATGCATAAAAGGTTTTAATTTTGATGAAGGCAAATTTAATTTTTTTCTTTTGTTGCCTGTGCCTCTGGTGTCATATTTAAGAAATTACTGCCTAATCCAGTGATGGCGAACCTATGACACGAGTGTCAGAGTAGACACGCGAACTCATTGTTTTGGTTGATTTTTCTTTGTTAAATGGAATTTAAATATATAAAATAAATATCAAAAATATAAATCTTTGTTTTACTATGGTTGTAAATATCAAAAAATTTCTATATGTGACACGGCACAGAGTTAAGTTAGGGTTTTTCAAAATGCTGACACGCCGAGATCAAAAGGTTCGCCATCACTGGCCTAATCCAAAGTCACAAAGTTGTACACTTATGCTTCTCGTAGGAGTTTCGTCGTTCTAGTGCCTTTATTCATATCTTTGGTTCAATTGGAGTTAATTTTATAGATGTATGAGGAAAAGATCCATATTCATTCTTTTGTATGTGGATACTCAGGTGTCCCAGTACCATTCATTGAACTTTGTGTATTCTAATCAATATTTTGCCCAGATTATATCATAAGTGAAGTTAGTTATTCCATGTTGAATCCCATCAGAAGATATTATCTGGAAGAACCATCATTACAGATAAGAAACATACTATACATTTAGTGTGATGACTAGTGGATACCTCCAGGATACAATATTTTTCTTTGTGACTAGAAAATAATCTATGTGGTGTGAATCTGGCATATATATAGGAATGGCTACTTATGTGTAACTATTCTCTTACGGATTTTAGCATATAGTAGTTTTACTGCTAGTCATCATCAAATTAGGCATTTGTTGTCTGGTTTACAAAATGAATAACTAAGACCAGATCGTCTTAAATATCACTTTCCATTCTAATATTTTATTCTCTTAGTCTAAATGTTGACTTTATTTGAATCAAGCCATATTTTATTTTCTTCTTCAGTAATAAAATGAGACGATTACTTCAAATGACTAAGGGAGTGGTCATACAATCCCAGGAAGAGGGTGCAATCCTTTGGTGAATTTTTCTTTTCCTAATACAAGCAAAAGTTTATTTAGAAAGTCACAGACACAGAAGAAGTGAGCTGGGGAAGAAGTGAGCCAGTTGGGCTGCATGGGCTCAGGAAACAAGTTACAGAGGCAAAGGAAGGGCCCTTGGAGCTTAGGAGAAAGAAAGCAAAGGTCTGCACCTTGAAAGAAGACAAGGGGGAGGAAAGCACAGTGTGCTCCAGAGAGCGAGCCAACCCTTTGGTGAACATTTCAAGGAGATATACTATTTGCTCTCCAATATTTGTTTTGTCCTCCTGTTCTTTCATTGTGCTGCTCATGAGACTGATACAACAGCCTTAGTTAGAGAGTTTCATATTTTAATGTCATGGCCCTAAACATCGGTGACACCAAGTCCAACCTCTGGAGAAATGTGAAAAGCTGCCTTTCCATAAGTCAGCATTATGACGATAGAGATATTGTGGCGATTTTCCTGAAGCCTTGGGAATGTATTAAGGGAAGAAGACTGGAGAAGACTAAAGAGAAACAAAACTGCTGTTTCTAAGAATCTGAAAGGCTCAGATCTAAACTTAGGAAAGCAGAGCTAGTCTCTGTAGCATTAAGACCAATGGATGGACTTACAAGGGCAGACAGACTCGAGGTCAATGTACAGAAGCTCTCTCTAAAATCCATGCTGTCCAGGATAGAGCGGGCTGCTACTTGTGAAGCAGACAACTCCCTCCCTGGACGGGTCTCAACAGAGGCTAGTGGGCCACCATTTGGGAATGCTATGGACAATACTTCTGCATTGGGTCAAAAGTGAGGCTGAATAATACCTAAGGCTCTTTCCACACTTAGAGACCTGGGAGTCATCCGTGCCTTCTTCCACATTACTGAACTCTACTTGTCATTCCACCTCCTCGACATCTCTCACATTTATCCATTCTCACTCTTAGCTCTGCAGCCACTAGGGCTAAAATCTCCTACTACTCCTCTACATGAATTTCACACTCAAGGCCAACTTTACCCAAGTTGTTGCTCCTGCCTCCTTCTTCATTCTGAATGTCTTTTTTTCTTGCCAATCAGTTCAAACTCTCCTTCTCGGGAAAGCCTCTTCTTACCCAGCCAAGCAGAGTTTTTTACTACCTCCACTGAAGAACAGAAAATACTTTGTACACACTTCCATTATGCACTTATCATCCTATATTGCAGTTTTGTGTTTACACATTTGGCTCCCTACTTAGATGATAACCTCCTTGAGGGCAAGGATCATGCTTTATCTGTGTATTAGCAGAACCTAGAAAAGTATTTCCTATAAACATTGCTCAACAAATATTTGGTGAGTAAATAAATCAACGAATGAATCACCAGGATTTCACTATTGCATTCAGCTGATTTTTTTGTAGCAAGACTTTCTTGATTTCTATTAACAGTTCTTTTAATCATATGACTGACATCTTTGGAGAATGAGACTGTAGTGCTTGGTGACTGATACCAGTATTTTTATATCTAGAGTAGTACTTTTTAGCTTTACATTTTTATTTTTTACTAGAGGCCCGGTGCACCAGTGGAGTCCCTCAGGCTGGACTGTGGGATCATGCCGAAACCAGCTCTCTGGTATCCCCCGAGGGGCCCTGGATTGAGAGATGGGGCAGGTCAGGCTGAGGGACCCAACTGGTGCATGATCAGGGCCTGGGAGGGACATGGGAGGTTGGCCAGTCAGGGAGGGACTGCGGAAGGGCTTCAGGGTGTGTCTGGCCGTCTCGCTCGGTCCCGATCTGCCGGACCCCAGCAGCAAGCTAACCTACCCGCCAGAGTGTCTGCCTCCTGGTGGTCAGTGCACATCATAGCAACTGGTCGAACGGTCGGACACTCAGCATATTAGGCTTTTATTAATGCCCTTGACCGGAATCGAACCTGGGACCCTTCAGTCCGCAGACCAACGTTCTATCCACTGAGCCAAACCGGTTTCAGCTCAAGTGTACAATTTTGTAATACATCATCTGTATACGGCATTGTGTGTTAACCCACCAAAGTCAAGTCTCCTTCTGTCACCATTTATCCCCCTTCACCCTCTTCTACCTTCCCCCACCCACTAGCTTTAAATTTTTTGTTCCCCATATCTTCCTCTGAAAGGATGCTTTTACTACAGGTGACTAAAAGTGTTGATTACAATAGTAAAAGGAAAGTGAAAAGTTATTGCCATGAGATTTGGCTCTGAGAAGATCCCACCTGAAGACTTCATTAATATTGATGAGAAGGAAGATAAAACAGGAAGTACAAAGGATACCATTTGATTGACAGGAGGAAGAATAGGAAAGCAAAAAGAACAAACATGGGCAGGAGAATGTAAACATCAGAGGAAAAAGTAGATGGACCATAATTGGAATATATATATTAGTGCCATTTTGACAATCTGATTAGAAAATGGTGCTTGGAAGATCCCGGAAGTTTTCTTTTCTTTTTAAATATATTTTATTGATTTTTTACAGAGAGGAAGGGAGAGGGATAGAGAGTTAGAAACATCGATCAGCTGCCCCTAGTGGGTATGTGCCCGTAACCAAGGTACATGCCCTTGACTGGAATCGAACCTGGGACCCTTGAGTCCACAGACCAACTCTCTATCCACTGAGCCAAACCAGTTGGGGCAATCCTGAAAGTTTTCAATCTATGGTCAAGAATAGAGTACAGCCCTAACCGGTTTGGCTCAGTGGATAGAGCATCGGCCTGCGGACTGAAGGGTCCCAGGTTCGATTCTGGTCAAGGGCATGTACCTTGGTTGCGGGCACATTCCCAGTAGGGGTCGTGCAGGAGGCAGCTGATCAATGTTTCTCTCTCATCGATGTTTCTAACTCTCTATCTCTCTCCCTGTAAAAAAATCAATAAAATATATTTTTTAAAAAAGAAAAGAATAGAGTACAAAGGGGCAGAGCATGGCTCCTAAAAAGGCTTTACGAAGATCAGCAGATAACGATTAGCCTAGAGATGTGTGTAAGGAAGGATGCTCAAATAGCTGACACAAGGTTTCTTCCCTTCCTGGCACAAGCAGAATCCCTTCACCCCTGTGCCATGAGAGGTAATTTTTGGTTTTCTTGGCTAACACCAGCCTGAGGGAAATTTGAGAAGTAAACAAAGTTTAACATTTATTCATCCTTTTTGAACAGCTCCTTCCATTACCTCATTTTCTTTAATTTCCTCACCACCCCTTAATTTCACTGGTTTTCCCGGCCCTCTCCCCAGTCTGTGATAGCCCAAGGCATCCCAGCATTCCATTCTCTGGGCTTATTCTCTCCTAACCTTCCTCGGTGGCCATGGCACTATGTCCATTCTCTCTGGCAAAAGTGCTTGGCCAGCCTCAGCTAAGTTGTTAGTGACTGACTCTGGCTTTGGTTCCTACTGTGTTATTTTTCCCACACATACTTCTGCTAGAGATTTTCAGTGGCTTAATGAAAAGGCGAAATAAATATTGAACACTAAATAAAGGAAACCATTTGCAAAGCTAACACACAATAAACTTTTTATTTCAAATGGAAGTCTCATCTTTAAGGAGCTTGAGAGCCTTAAAAACAATTTCATATTTCATTAAAATAAACAGGACGCACAGTAGTTCATTTTTTTGTTTCACTCTAAAAATTTTTATAGCAGCTGTTGCTAATTGGGGAGGAGTATATTTGTCAAAGCAGCTAATCATCTTGTATTAAAAAAACACAAGACAGAATGTAACGGAAATTTGGAATCTGCCCAGGATGCCTTTTGAAAAATGGATGGCAATGGTTGGCATCTCTTTTTTGTACCTCTTCCTGACACTCCCTCCCAGGGGCACACCCTGCCTGTTCTCTGGGAAAATCTAAAGACGGATGTTGTCTAATACTTTAATGACACAGAAATGTGTTGTCTTCAAGCTACACTGAAGGAGCATCAAATGAGGCAGCCATAAATTATTAACAGCTGCTCCTATGAACTTGCTCTTCAAGAATGTAATACTGGTTGTCTGGAAACTCTTTCCTGTGTGTTAAGAGAAAAAAGAAATGCAGACAGAAAAAGAGGAAAAATTAGGAAGGACTATCCCAGCTTCTTACTGTCAAGTAGTTCTGTATCTTTGAGATGTCCACATTTTGAGATGAAGCTTCTTGGAATATTAATTTTTCCCAAGACTTAGCCAAAGTCTCCATTGGCAATACTTGATCACTGTATTGCCCATATATTTTTTAGTAATTATGTACATATTTCCATGTTTAATTTTATCCCTCAGGGTGACTCTGTGTTAAGATGCTTGAAATCAATATTTCAGGCATTTATTTTTCCTCTCTCTAATGAAGGATATCGCCAATTCTCTTTTGCCTTTGCCTACATTCTTTTGACTTTAATTTAAAAAAAGATCTGGCCTGGCCCTTGTGGCTCTGTGGCTGAGCATCCACCTATGACCAGGAGGTCATGGTTCGGTTCCTGGTTAGGGGAGATGCCAGGTCGCAGGCTGGATCCCCAGTAGGGGACATACAGGAGGCAGCTGATCAGTGATTCTCCCTCATCACTGATGTTTCTCTCTCTCTCCCTCTTCCTTCCTCTCTCTGAAATCAATAATAGAAAAAAACACACCATATTTTAAAAAAATAGATCTGGCCCTGGCTGGTATGGCTCAGTTGGTTGAGCATTGTTCTATGCACCAAGAGGTCACCAATTTGATTTGGTGTACAGGAGGCAGCTGACCAATGTTTCTCTCTCATCAATGTTTTTCTCTCTCTCTCCCTCTCCCTTTCTCTCTCTCTAAAATCAATTTTAAAAACATATTTTAAAAAATAGATCTGAGCCCTGGCCGATTGATTGGCTCAATGGATAGAGCATCAGCCTGTGGACTGAAGGGTCCTGGGTTAGATTCTGGTCAAGGGCTTATGCCCAGGTTGTGGGCTCTATCCCCAGTAAGGAACATGTGGGAGGCAGCCAATCGATGATCCTCTCTCATCATCATTGATGTTTCTATCTCTCTCTTCCTGTCCTTTCCTCCCTGAAATCAATAAAAAATGTATTTTTTTAAAAATCTGATAATGAGCTTTAATGGGGATGAGCCCCAGAAATGGCTGAGGATTCAGGGATCAGCATACTATGGCCCACAAGCCACAGCATGTTTGCTGCCTGTTTTTAAAATAGTTTTACTGGAACACAGCCACACCCATTCATTTATATACTGTCTATGGCTGCTTCTTTGCTATAATGACAAAGTTGACAGAGATTTTATGGCCCTAAAATTTTTACTATCTGTCTCTTAACAGAAAAAAAAAATTTGTTTGCCTTTAAGCCTTAGGTCATTGTCACCAAAAGCATGGTTTACAGACTGTAATTGGTCTATGTACTATTTATTACCCAATTGTAGTACTATAAGGAGCTTTTATGAACTATGTCATTATGCACACTATTGCATTCAGCTGATGTTTTTTGTAGTGAGACTTCCTTGATGCAGGAAGCAGTATCCAGGTTTACTTCTATGGCAAAGTCTTTCTCTCTCTGTGGATCAGCACTTTTAGTGCCAACAGGTTATAGGGCCTGCTTACGCCTGCCCCCACACTGAGAGCTTTCTTCAGTACATTGCCCAAATGCCTGCAGCCAAGAGAAAGGCAACTTTTCTTCTGTATTATTTCCTACTACAAAATTCCCTTTTCCAGTGACAGGACATTCAGGAGAGAGGCATTAGCTTCAGAGGACAAGGACTTTTTGTTAGATGTTTTGTCACTGACATATTCCAACTATCTTAAATAATGCCTTAGCATACTAGGCCTTCAATAATAATTGGAGGATTGAACAACATTGCTTCCTTTTATTAAAAAAAATAATCAAGATGCAATAATGGGCACATTTCCGGAGTTCCGTTATTTCAGACCACCACCAGAAAAGCCTCACCAGGAAGCCAACCATGGCCTCCTGGTTCACAGGCTGACGCTCAACCTGAGCCACGCTGGCTGGGCTGTAGTGAACTTCTTTGAGAGCAAAATTAAATATCTTAATGAGAGCAGAACAATAAATGTAATGTTTTTAGGAGCCTCTGATAAAATTCTAGACTAAAAATCACTATTAAAACAAAAGTCATCACGGAAAACAACTTGTGAAAGAAGTACTCTAAAACCATTAAACAAAGCATGAAGGGAAGTGGGCAGGTGCACATTCAATCAGTGCACTGAACAAGCACAAACTTGTGGAATGTACTCAGAAAAACAACTTTATCTTTTCTCCTTCACTGTCCACTTACATCTATTCAGTGGGTCTCGTCCTTCCCCTGTTTCTCTGTAGAAGTTTGGCTTTCCTTCTTGTCCTTAAATGAGTTCACAGTGCTTGTCCACTTTAGGACTCACTCTTGACTTGAGATAAAGTGGGAGGTGTTGATGTTTTTTTTTTTTATAATCTCTCATTTAAAAAAAATCAAAACACTTTACAAATGCCCAATAGAACTAACCTTTATGCCCTTGATATAGGTAAGCGCTCTAAGAAGGTTGTAACTCTAAAATTCATAAATTCACAATTCACTTAGGTATCTGATACTCTAGGACAGGGGTGGGCAACCTTTTGTGAGTGGATGCCAAAACCAGCAAAATCTCTGACTCAAAATTCTTCTGCGTGCCAACCCTAATTTTTTGAGAACATGTTATGCCTACTTGATATCTCTTAAGGTGTACATATGTGAAGAACCTTGAAGAAATAATAGAATTCATTCAAGTGACAAAAACACAGTATATGATGATGAAAAATACATTTATTTTTTAATGTATACATGTACACTGATAGTCCAACAGAAAACTTTATGACTCCATTTGGTATTATCAGTGGGACTTTTGCTGCTGCATCACTGTTGACAGAGATTTTACAGC
>NW_006293349.1:3719847-3729276 GCF_000327345.1 Myotis davidii
CATTCCAGTTTCATGCTGTCTGGAAACCTCATGAATTTTTCTGTCTCTTCCAGTTCTCTGAATTTCGCAAATCTTGAGAAGAACTGCTCAGTAGTTGACTCAATAATGTTTAAAAACAGCTTTTGAAGGCCTTGACAGTCTGTTCTGATATCTTTTGGAAGGTCTTTGATGTGCCTCTTGAGGTTTGGGAAATATCTAAATTTCTCACCATCCACATCCCTCTTAAAGACTTCCAGTTTCTTTTCAAAAGCCTTTATGTAACCGAACATAACATCAAGTGGCTTGCCAGTTCCTTGTAATTTAACATTTAAGTCATTCAGATGTTCACAAAAATCTGCAAAGAACATCAGTTTAGAAACCCACGTGGCATCAGACAATTCTTGGTAAGAAACATGTTGGTTATTTAAGAAGAGCGTTATCTCGTTTAAGCATTCAACGAATCGTTTCAGAACCAAACCTCGGCTAAGCTATCGAACATTGTACATTTTCAGTCCTTTATACACAGATTCTGCCTCATTCAGTAAAACTTGAAATTGTCTTTTATTTAAAGCAGAGCAGAAATGTAATTAACAACTTGGTAACTGTTTGCATCACTTCCCACAGTTCCTTCAGGCCAGCTTTTGCACTAAAGCATCCTCATTATGATGCAATGGAAACCTATCAGTGTATGACCAACTTCTTTCGCAAACAGATTTACAAAACCGTGCTTCTCACCAGTCATGCAAGGAGCACCATCAGTGGTGACAGACACTACTTTTGAAATGTCAATTTGTCGAGAAGAGAATTCGTTCATAACTGCTTTACATATTTCAGCCCCAGTAGTATGCTCAGGTAGAGTTAGAAGGGCAACCATCGCTTCACATATTTCATCACCTTTACAAAGTCGAGAAAAAATGGCCAGCCTAGATGACAATGTAATGTCCGTACTTTCATCAATACAAATAGAAAAAAATTGACATGAAGACAAATCTTTTGTTAATTGTTCAGCAGTATTACTCGCCAACTTAAGTATCCTATCTTTAACTGTTTTCCTGCTCACGGACAAATCTTTAATGCGCTGAATAATCTTCTCTTTTTCTGAGAGGGTTTCGCGTGCCAGCAAAAGTTACTGGCATGCCATGTTTGGCACACATGCCAGGGGTTGCCCACCCCTGCTCTAGGATCTCAGCTGAAACTTCTACTTTAACATTTCATTCCACCTGAATAAGGAGGTTTAAACAGCAGAGTACACCAGGGATTGGCTCTAACACATTCTTATGAAATAGTTTGGTAAATGATTCAGAGGTGAGCATGTGTGTGAAATATCCCAAGTGACATATGACATGAAACTTTCAGTTAGTAAAATGCCAAGTGCAGAATAAACTGCAGGAAGATGGCACCAGGCTGGATGAGTGGGCAGAGACATGACAGTTGAGTGTTCAAAAATACACTAGAAGATGCTTTCCAGACAAATAATCCAAACACCATTTTCAGGGCAATGGTCTCTAGGGCATTAGTCATGACCCCCTGAAAGGATGGGCTTCAGAGAGGTACAAAGTTGTTCACAAAATAAGGATCACTTGAGATACAATTAAAAGTCTTCAGGAGCCCAGCCGGCGTGGCTCAGTGGTTGAGCACCGACCTATGAACTAGGAGGTCATGGTTTGATTCCTGGTCAGGGCACATGCCCGGGTTGGGGGCTCAATCCCCAGTGTTCCTCTCTGAAATCAATAAAAATATATTAAAAAGAAAAGTCTTCAGGAGACTGTCAAGATTTTTTCCCCCATTGAAAAGATGAGGCATTGGATAGCTGGTACAATTCCCACTAAAAAAATAAATGCCCTTCAGACAGGAATCAGATAAGCAGCTTGTTTCTGCAAAAGCTGAACTGTAGCCAGTTCTCATAGAAACTCATTTCATAAATACTTCCCTCTTCCAGAGAGAGAGAGAGAGAGAGAGAGAGAGAGAGAGAGAGGATAAATGGATTAAAAATGTCCAGGAAGGTGCTGAGGATTCTGCTCCGGATTACCCCAGGGGGAAGGTCCATCTGTTCCCTCTAATAGGTTAACTTGCTCTACTCTCTCTGTATTTCTTCATCAGGACTTTGCAGTTTCTGCGTAAGATCAAATATTTTCCTCACTTCCCCTTTTATATTATTAAAATACCACAATTATTTGAAAAATCATTACCCTGCTCTATTGCTTATAGTATTTATCTTAGGAGAGAGGAAATATTTTATCATAAAAGATTTCATGACATCTCTATGGCTATACAAATATTTATGTATCTTTTTAAGTGCCTTGATTGATTAGTCTCAGATCCTCTCAGATTTTATCTGATTTCAATCCCTGCTTTATTTCCTATTTCATCCTGCTTCCTAGGCCACAAAGGTCACCTTCAAAATAACTATGACTTTTGCTCAACTGGTGTGGCTCAGTGGTTGAGCATCAACCTCTGAACCAGGAGGTCACGGTTTGATTCCTGGTCAGGGCACATGCCCGGAATGTGGGCTTGATCCCCAGTGTTGGGCGTGTAGGAGGCAGCCCATCAATGATTCTCCCTCATCATTGATGTTTCTCTCTTTCTTTCTCTTTCTCTCTCCCTTCCTCTCTGAAATCAATAAAAATATATTTTTAAGTGTTACGACTTTTATGTGATGAAAACACCAAACATAACCATCACTTAAATGACTTCAATATGAAGCATGATTAAAATACAATGTGAGTAATTTTCAAGTAAACAGGATGTAAAGGTAATTCAAGAAGAGGAACTCAAAAATGTTAGCATTGGAACAAGCACATAACTTTCATCTGCTGAATTCTTTGAATATATGTGCTGTAATATTTATTTACAAAATCATTAACACTTTTTTAAAAAATATATTTTATTGATTTTTTACAGAGAGGAAGGGAGGGAGGGGGGGAGGGAGGGAGAGAGGGAGAGAGAGAGAGAGAGAGAGAGACAGAAACATCGATGAGAGAGAAACATCGATTAGCTGCCTCCTGCACATCTCCTACTGGGGATGTGCCCGCAACCCAGTTACATGCCCTTGACCGGAATCGAACCTGGGACCTTTCAGTCCGCAGGCCGACGCTCTGTCCACTGAGCCAAACCGGTTTTGGCAATCGTTAACACTTTTATACTCTCGCCTCATACTTGGTATTAATATGCTATACAGTATCTCGTATTTGGAGTAAGACACTTTCTTGTTTTAATGTATTCATGTAAATAATAGCACTCAGAAGTGGGTAGATTTTAATTTTTAGTAGTGTCTTGTTTTTATTCCATACATTCTCACATCTATAATAATAAAAGCATAATATGCTAATTAGACCTGATGTCCTTCTGGACGTCCTTCCGGGACGAAGCAAAGTCTACAGCCGGTACTTTCAGCTCCCCTGTGAAGGGCAATACTCTGCAGTAATTCTTTTCTGGCAGGCTCCTGTAATTTTCCATCACAAATGAGTACTCGAGCTCCTTCCAAGCAGACACACCTTCCATGTGCTCTAAATACGTGGCTGACCTTGAAATGGAAGTGGAAACCAGCCCAAGTCACGTTCTACTTTCCCCTCTCCTGCTCCGAACATTTTTATATGGGAACGTCAGCTGAAAAGAAATCAACTTTAAACCAAAGAATGAGGAAGAGCCACACCCAGTCTGGGCAGAGGGTGTGCAGAGAAGATAAGCCAGTCTGACCTGCTTGCCTCGCTGACCCCGGGGATGGCAGGAGGTTGGGCACTCATCAGGAAGAACTTTTCCCCTAAAGGATGTTGAGGACACTGAGTTTTATACCCTTAGGAGACAGGGAGTGTTCTTATCCCCATATTTACAGATGGGAAAACTGTACTTCAGTTGTTTTTAGTACCAGTTGGGGAATTGGCCAACTGCCTGAGTGAGTCATGGTCCAGATGCTCAATCCTACAGCCATGAGGGCCTAATGTTCTTATCACTACTTGCATTAGCTGTGCCCAGCACACACCCTGAATATTTGATAATATATGCTTAAAAAGTAACTCGATATTGTACTGATTATCACACAAATATCAGTGTTTATGAATATTTATTTTCAGTATTTGCATCGCTAACCCTCACTGCAGTACTGATTTTCACCTTGGCCGTTTGTGCCAATATAAGGAAGCATTGGCACGGACATTGGAAGTGGGCAATTCGCCCACCCAGCAGGACCATGCTCCTCACACAAATGTGCCAAACACTGAAATTTGCTCTCACCTCATTCCTCTACAAGTAAAGCTAAAATTGAAGAAAACTACCACTAGGGGGCAATAAATATCTTATCATCTGGTCTGAACCAGAGATAAATTGGTGGCCAGCAGCCATATTTCGCTTGATTCAAATGGTTTGTTGGCTTGTTCATTTTAAATTTAAGTCCACATTTAATAATAAGGAGTGTTCACATAACAATAAATATTTTTCAGTTTTTCTTGGAAAAAGAATGAGAAGATCTAGCAATTATTGGCTCTGCATTTCCTCACAATAATGACTGGCTGTCGCTGAGTCCAACCGCTCCGTTGAGGCAGCGAGGCTATCTCCAGCATTCGTCATTCATATAATCCACGCACACGTGCTCCCCCAGCCTGCTACAGGTTACCCACCTGGCCTCTGTGGCATTTACGTTTGTGAACTCCTCATTCAAATAATTAGGCTAAGGCAGGAAGTGTGGTTTTAAGAAAGATTGTATTCACTAAATTTTAGGCTTCCTTAAGTAAAATTTTAACTTTGTTTTAAAAAAAGAACAACACTGTATTATCAGGGATACAATAATTAAACATTACATGTTTGAAAGTGACCAAATTTTAGGTATGATTGGATGTATTTATCACTAATGTTTAACTAACTTATTCTAATTCTGTTCTTAATCTCTGATGAAAACAGAAATTTGGATAGTCAGTCTAAATCAGCTGTGGGCAAACTACGGCCGTGGGCCGGATCCGGCCAGTTTGAAATGAATAAAACTATTGAAAAAAAAGACCGTACCCTTTTGTGTAATGATGTTTACTTTGAATTTACATTAGTTCACACAAACACTCCATACATGCTTTTGTTCCGGCCCTCCGGTCCAGTTTAAGAACCCATTGTGGCCCTCAGTTTGCCCACCACTGATCCACACCCTGAAGGAATCAGGACCCTCCTAGAGAAGCTATACATTGTGTCACTTCCAACCCCTCTGGCATCTGGCCATCCTCTTAGCTGCAGGGGAAGCAAGAATTGTACAGCTGCCAGCAGGGTCTTGCTATTTCCTTCTCTCCAACAGGTAAGCTTACTCACACTCAACGGGCAGAGAGAACAAGTGATGGTCAAGAAGGGCTTTGGCAGGGATACAGTATTTCTATTTCCAGACTCCTAGACTGTCCTCACTGCTTAGGGTCAAACTTTCTGGTTTCCTAGAGAAATTTACTGTTGCTCTACAGGGGTAGTTTGGAGTGGCAGACAGAGATCTAGGTCTGAGAAAGGTGTGGTTTGAGTTCTGACTCTTATCACTCACTGATTAGCCATTTCTATTGTGCCCTGAGGCTCAATTTTCCTGACTATAAGGTGGAGATGATACTATTTGCCCTTACTATTTCCCCATGTTATTGTTAAAAATAAAATAAAATAAAATAATACAGTGAAAACAAAGTGTAGAACACTGTATAATACAATGTATTAGAATTTGAAAAATGCTTAGGAGGCAAACTGACCTAAGATGCCTATTTTTCTTATCTAAAAGGTTTAGTAATTAAGATGCAGGTGAGCAAGATCCTCACAGTGAAAGAGACTTTTGGTAAGAGTTAGTGAGTCTTTGGGAAAGGAGCAGAGTAGTCAGCACCAGGAATCTGATTCCCCACTTGCCGGAGTCCATTCATTGTCTTCACTAGCTGAGTTTAGACAGAGACCCTCCAAAAGCTAGTAACCTTTGAAGTTCTAGCAAAGGTCAGAACTGTGCACCACCCAGCTAATTTAGGTAATAATAGTTGAAGCATCATCCCCACCTTAGTTCCCTTAATTCCTTAGATACTTATGTAGATCCTTGTTGATTATTGTTAATCAGATACTCCCGGAAATCTATTGATGAGCTAATCAGATACTTTGTCTATTCCTGGAAATTGTCTGCTGATCTGTGTGTCATGAAAACATCCTTACCCTAAGGGCTACTCCAGATCAATAAAAGATTGGAGCAGCCTGAGCAGTGGGGGAGGTCCTTTAGGACTTGCCTTCCTGGTCCCCCAGTATTGCAAAATTATCTCATGTCTTTTTCTCTCATTTGTTGTGCGGCTCTTCCTTCAGATACCGAACCCTACTCCACGCAGAACGCAGAACGTGGAGGGAGTTTTACTCGTGGAACAGTTAGGTAACAACTGTACTCAAATCTGCCTGATATAACTATTTGGAGTCTATTAAAGGCTCCAAACTTCCAGGAGAAGGCTTGAAGGGTAAATTGTGGTTATTTTTTACAATGTCAGCTCTGAGCATAGTAGCCACTACCCAGGCCCCACCCGTGGCAGGCAGCTGCGCACTTGTTCCTGGGCAGCTTGCATGCAGCGTGCCAGAGCCAGCATGGGGTTGGGGGAGTCGGGGGAAGAACACTGTCCTCCAAATATCCGGATCTGCTCTCTGATTGCTGACTGCTGTTTATGACCCCAGAGGAGCAGACAAAGAGGCAGCTGCCATGTGGTACACCTACCCTCCTGCTGCAAGCCCCTCCGCCTCTGGCTGAAGTTAACTTCAATGGGTTCAAAGGGCTTACCCTTAACTTTTCTCTCTCTTTTTTTTTTGGAAGGCATACATTAAGAACTAGGACATCAAAAGCTACCACATATACAGGGGAAATTAATTAGAAAGTCACTGCACATATCCAGGCAAATGCACAGGCTCAGAAAAGACCTGAGAAGACCTTAAGGTGACACCTCAGTCTGATTCTCAGTACAGAGACAGCCTACAACAATAAAAAAACCAAACTCCAAAATAAAAACAGAAAACCCTAGGGAAGGAGGAGTCTTATTTCCAGAGTTACCAAATTATTGAATTTAAATGTCCAATTTTTTCAACAACCAAAAAATTACCAGGCATACAAAGAAACAGGAAAATATGGCCCATTCAAAGGAAAAACTAAACCAACAGAAACTGTCTAGATGGTGAATCTACTTGACAAAGACATTGAAACAGCTCAGAGAACTGAAGGAAGACATGGAAAAAAATCAAGAAAATGATGTATGAATGAAGAGTGTAGGCAAATATAAAGACTAACAGATAATGCAGGTGGACCTTAGAGGTGAAAAGTCTTAGACAATGAAATGTGAGTAGGGGTGCCACAGTCAGACTTTTAGTCTGAGTGTTATGCAAATACTTGATAGAGCAGTCAGGGAAACTGAAATTCAGACCCAATTTCACTTGCCAAACTTCATGTCCTGGGGAAGGGGGGAGAATGGATTTTACCCCTAAAAACAGGTACCTTTTTCTAATTCACAGAAAGGCACTACACAGGCTGTCTGTGCCCCTAACTCCAAAGGTGTGCCTTTAGAACTGAAAATATTAAGGAGAGAGACAGTCGGTGGTGCTGCACTCAATAATGGGTCTTCTTTACAATTTTCTCACATGTTTGGAATTCAAGAGTATAATTTCAAGGCTTTCAGGCATATATATCCTGGGCTTATAATAACATGTAACAATAGATTTTTAAACGTGGTGCTTAAGTTCTTCATCTATTTTAAGAGAATACTTTAATACTATATGAGATAATCTATAATAATAAAAGCATAATATGCTAATTAGACCAGACGGCCGAACGACCTTCTGGACGGAGCCAGGGCTGTGAGGGCCAAGCCCCTTGCATGAATTATGCGCATCAGGCCTCTAGTGTATTAAATAAAACAAAATACCAATGTCTTGCTTACCTTTATATTATGCTATAATGTTTTAAGATTATTATTATCATAATACTTGAGAAAATCACCAGGCTCCAATGTAAAACATGGTCATTTATTATTTGAATAATAAATTCCTCATGGTAAAAGAAAGCAGCTGTGCACTCATGTTCATACAAATCGTAGTGTGAACCTAAAACACAAAACCTTGTGTACATATATATTTTATGAAACCTAAAGTTTTATAGCTTTTTCATGTGCCTATCTAAGACATGGTGTTTTTGGTTCCATAAGTGTCAAAATTCATTAAGTGTGCATTGTGCAAAGCATTGTGGAATTAAGCAGAGAAATATACGATTTCTGCCTTAAAAGGGATAGGTAATTTTGGCATTAAAATATCACTTTTAATGAAGATTATAACAGTAGGAAGATGGGTCGAATATGAGCAAAACTGTACAGCTGTCTTCTACTTTTTTGATTTGTCTTTGAGGAGAGGGAGGGGGAGAGGGGGATGGAGGAAGAGGCGTGTGGAGATATTGCTAATCCTCCCATGACAGGATGACAGGATGACAGGAGAATGCCGGGAGTGATATGCTGGCTCTCCAGATTCCCAGAGACAAGCACGGTATGAAAGCTGAGCACACCATTGCCTCCAGGGTCCAACCGTGCTGGGCCCAGGCCCCAGTTCTCCCAGGCAGTAGTGCTGCGAGACTGACTATACAATGCTCACTGCCAACGCTCCCCATACGTCCTCAGCATAGCTGCGTTCTGTACACCACTCCCACTGCCTTGGAAAGTGTCCCCCTGTGATTTCTGAGTCACCAACAGGGTCCTCACCTGCACAGAAAACCAAGTCCTTCCTCTCCTATTGGGCTCCCTCTTGCCAATGTCCGCGGCACCTGACTTCAAGGACCTGCTGCCCCGCGAAGGACAGTGAAGCAGCCTTGAGTCGGCCTTCCCCGGCAGAGCCTCGAAGGGGAGCCCCAGCCCCTCTCCAGGCAGTGGGCTTCTGAGGCCCCCTGCTGGCACCTAGTGCCTCTAAAATAGAACGCCCTCCCTTCTTTATGCCTTTAAGCAAAAACCTGCCTCAACAAGAAGCAGCAACAGTTCTCTCTGTGTTCCCACTCCTGCATCCCTACGTCCAAGAAAAATGTTTCCTTTCCCTGCCGCTGCAATGCACGCAAACACGCGCACGTAGGCCGTCAACCCCAGAGACTTGGGGATGAAACCTTGCCCCACGCTACCCCGCCAGCCACTCCTCTTACCACCCCAGGATGCTGACTACTCTGCTCAGAGGAATGGCCCTTGCTTTATATTTGTGTAATGCTGGGCATGATTTTCTTTTAAACAGGAAACAGTTTAAAGATGAATGAATATTTACTTGTGGAGACCCAAACACACAGAAAAAACTTCCCAAATGTTGAAGTTCAGCCTCAGCCAAGACCTCTATTGCCTGTGGGTGAAGACGTCCAGAGTCGGGAACATTGAGTTTGGTGGTTAAAGTCACCGAGGCAGCGGCCGAGCTGGGGAGAGCCCAGGGTATCTCCTTCCCAGGCTCGTGCTCCTCCGAGGGGAGGGGAGGGGAGGG
>NW_006293349.1:3729505-3738609 GCF_000327345.1 Myotis davidii
GCTAAGCGAGGTGTTGTTGGATGCTTTTGCCTCTCAGGAGAAAGAAGAATGAATTTCTGTTCTCCTTTGCCTAGTTTTTTCGGTCATCTGCTTGGTATGTGTCATTTCTGGCTCCTGCGTTTTCAACACAGCCGGCTCTTGTCTCCTGAGCGTGGCGGCTCGGTGGTTTTTCTGGAAGCTCAGCCTGGGCCTCCTCGGAAGGGAGAGTCGGCACAGCCCTCCCCATCTAAAAACACGCTCTCTGTTTCAGCGGAGGTGGGTAACATATGATTAAGTCTCGTTTTATTATGGCCTGAATTGTGTCTAAATTCCTGTCACTGGTTTTCTTTCCAACTTCCCGTGCTCCGGTCCACCTTTCCACTTTTCTATTTTTATCTTTTGAATAAACTGATTGTGATGTGCTCCCTGGATCCTAGCATCACTGACTTGTGCTTCCTAATAGTCAGTGTCTGCAGGCTGTCACTCACGTGCAAGCCTTCTCCTGGAGCATGGCTGCGTGGAGGCGCTGCCAGAGGGCCCGCCATGGCGTCAGACCTGGACCAAGGCCGACTGATCTTCTGTGAGGCCCCCTCCCTCTCCCTGGTCCAGGGCAGGGCTCCTTCCCTCAGCTTCACCAGGAAGCAGAACGTAGGCATGTATCAGCTTCATAACTCCCTAGGCTGCTCAGTGTGCCGTGGGAGAAGATATTGGGGGTTTGTGGTGGCTGTCTTACCACATTCCTCTGAAAAGCCTGCAGACAGCTCCACTCAAAGGCCAAAAAGCCTTCCTCCAGCCTGTCACCAGCGGGCTGTCCCTGCTAGAAGGTGTCAGTATCAAAAAGAAACCCCTGGGGGGGGGGGGGGGGGGGGAGGGAGGGGGGCAAGATTCCTAGGATGTGTTCCCAGGCCCAAGGCTTCTGTCCTTTTTGGGTAGAGCCCCAGGACCCTCCAGCAGCACCCACATAATCCTGATGCAGGCTGTCTGCAGAGCATTCTTCGAGAAATTCTCATTACAATTTCAGAATTAGGCTCCTTATTCTTTTAAAATCCTCTTCTTTAAACTGTGGGTGGATAGTCAATTTTGAGGAATGCTAGAGGAGGTTAACAAACAGATGGGGGAGCGGGCCAGATTCCTTCCTTCCCACCTCTACCATTCTATGATTCTGCATTTTTTAGGCTGTTATAATACATCAGAATCCACGGAATTCAGGCTCAGTATGGAGAGACAGCTTGGCATCTTTTTTCCCTAATGAAGAATCTGCCAGATGAAGGCTTATATTAAGTTGTAGATACTGTATATATAGAAGCAGCTTTGGTACCTTTCTGGAGTGACTCTGCTGATGAAATAAAACCACAGACTGCGGTCTAGGTCTGTCCCCATTCTCACCCTCTGGGCAGTCGGCTCGGTTTTACAGGATTAGGATAGAGTGAATAGTCTGTAAAGAGGAGCAGAGGGGGAGTGTGCCCTGAGGAATGTGGTGAGCCCTGAGCCTCAGAAGCTGAAAGGGCAGGCCTGGAGCATGGGGACAGGGCTGGCTCACTCATGGTGGCGCAGACCAGGCTCCAGTGGTGTGATTTTAGAGCTCAGAACACTTGGGCATGTCATTTCTCTACAGGAGTTAAGGTGGCTGAGTGCCAAAGCCTCAAACTGTGTAAAAATAAAACTTAAAGATATGTGCCTGGAACATGATTTCTCATACTATTATAGATAAAGGATTTCCATGAACGTTTAAAGAAAGCTGTTTTCAATGTGGAGGGCAGAAATTGCCATAGAAAGTTGGAATGGTGGGGGTGGAGGGTGGGGAAGGATGCAAGTAAAAATAGATCATTATCATCATGACATAGTTCTTTTTTGTTCTGTTATAATGATGGCTCCTTTTATTTTATTTAAGATGATTCAACTACTTTTATTTATTTACAAGTGGCCCAGTGCATGAAATTTGTGCACGGAGGAAGGGGGTGTCCCTCAGCCTGGTCTGCACCCTCTCCAATCTGTGATCCCTCGGGGGATGTCCAACTGCCAGTTTCACAATCCGGGACTGCTGGCTCCTAACCGCTGACCTGCTTGCCTGCCTGATTGGTCCTAACCATTCTGCCTGCCGGCCTGCTAGGAGGAGGACTCAAAGTGGGCAAAAAAAAAAAGAAAAAGAGGTAAGACTCTAGACAGACAACCAAGGCCAGAGAATGCAGAAGAGAAGGTACCTAGCATAGTGGCTGGCACTTAGGAACAGTCATAAATATGCATGAAGGAAGGGAGGAAAGACAGGCTTTCCTATAAAAGCTCCTATATCATTGGAAGAGGCAATGGGCTATAAAATGTGCTGTCATGATAAAATACAAATGGGACCAAGTCCAGAATCCAACCAGAAAGGATTTCAGTACTTCCTTTCAGAGACCTGGGCAGAAGCACAGCTCGGGAAACTAGAGCAGGTGACTTAGCCATTGGTAAATGATTCAAAGGCTCATGTGATACGAACTAGAAGCCAGGTACAAAGACACGCGTGCAGGGGTGTTTCTACCGAAAGCTAAGGAGAGGCAGGGCCTTGAGGTACTTTTTTGTTCATAGTTAGTGGCCCCTTTTCTTTCTCTTTCTAAAATCCCTCTTTTCATATAAAGTTTAATTTTGCTCCAGAATCATTTGCAAATATTGAAATGCAGTGGCGGAGGTGTGTGTGTGTGGGGGGGGGGGAGTGCTAGTTAAAGAGAAAGTAGGAAGAGGCCGAGACACAAAGGCACAGTATTTGATGGGGGCATTTTCTTTCTCTTTTCCTCCTGGAGGTTGGCTCACGAAGAACCCCAAAGTTTGCCATCAGGTTGCCTGGAGTAATGTTTTCCCATGTTTCATGTGTGTGGGAGAGAGATCTTTTGATAGGGGCAGAAATAGAATACTGGGTGCCAGCTATAATTGTAAGAAATATTAATCATACCCTGTTATTTTGTTCTGATTAAAGAAGGCACATTCTAACCTGGCTGGGAGGTACACATGGGACCGGGGAGCTCACCTGGAAATGTGGCCCCTCCTGTCCATCTGGGAGCTGCCTATGATCATGGAAAGATTAACAACCTTGTTGCAGAAACCACAGCTGCCAGTCCTTTGAAAGCCCCCAGCCCTTTGCAAATCTCCAGCTCCCATTACCTGTGAACTGCCCATTTGGCATTCCCTTTTGCCTACTTCCCCATGTAATCTTTGTCCTTCTACCCAATAGAAGCAGCTGGCTTACAGTGGGGGGCAGAGCGGATTTTTATGGATGATCTGCTACTCTCCAATACTGCTGGCAGGATTGGAATAAACGTGCATATGATTCAACCCTGTCTCTGCTTAACTGGCTCAAGTAGCAACAGGCAGCAGGGACCCACTGATTGTCCAGTTACACTTTCACTACATCCGCAGGTAGATTCTCCAGCAACAAGCACGCCCTGCACCCTTCCCTGGGCCAGCCTGTGGCCGTGAGAGAAGCAGGCCTGCTATCCTGGCCCTTATGTGCCTTACAGTCCAGGCGGGGAGAAATGGTCACATAGGATTATTCATTCGCTTGAAAGGAAAGAACAGGTGATAGAATTTTAACGGGGAAACACATCTGAGGAGTGACATTTAAGCTGAGGCCTGAAGAGTACGATTTGGCCAGCAGCAAAAAGGTTAGATGAGGGTTTCAGGCAAAGGGACAGCATGTGCAGAAGCAGTGACAGTCCCCAATTACATTCAGAAGGGCCTCTCCGGCAGCAATGTGGCTCTGAGCAGTGCAGTCAGAAGCTATTTTTGCACAGCATTTTACATAACATTTATAGAGTCTCAACTGTGCATATTAAATAAGTTGGGGTTGATGGCTATTAGATAGGAGATAAAGCCCCCAAATCTCCCCTTGTGCTCCTACCATGTAGGAGCCATGAGGCAGCTCTGCCCATCTGAAGACCTGGAAGAAGGCAACGCGGCCACAGCATAACCCTAAGGGGAGACTGGCTGACACTGCAGCTAAGACTTTACTAGTAGGCAGAGCCGAGGAGGCCTTGTGGGAAGGCTATGAATTTTTAACATTACCCTTACTGCAATGGGAAGCCATTAAGCTGGGGAGTAGTAACAAGATCTGACTTACAGCTTAAGAAGATCACCTGGGTTTCTTAATAGAAATGGACTGCAAGGGACAGGAAGCTGACATCTGGTGAGCTCCTGGCCTGTCCCTGAATAACACGCACACACTACTCATTGAATTCTCACCATGGTCCCCCAAAGAGGTGCTACTGTTTGCTTTACAAGTGAAGAAACAGAGTCCCTTTGAGAAGCAAGGTAAGGGTGCAATTTGTTTTATCATTGTGCAGTTCATGCATGGGGCAAACTATACACCCAATAAAATTACAGTAATTGTTTTACCATAACGTTCTGTAGGCGGGTGATTGTCATATCCAGAATGCAGTGACCATGGAAGGGTTAATATGTGTTTTTGCAGCAAGAAAGTGCCTGACCCTGGCTGCTGATCTGAGGAGAGAATGAATACAGCCATGTTTGATTGAAGCTATTATAGCATTTTGCTCTTAAAACCTCTCTTATCATTGTTAAATGTGCGAAAGACCTCTTTTCACTGTTTTGATCTTTTTGTCAGGTTGTTTTCCAGGAAGTGGTTGCTAGGAGTGAAAGAGTTATTATTTAGAGATAAGTGGAGTCTAGATATCCCATTCCCTTAAAAAGTACACCCCCCTCCCAAATAAAAACCTACAGTAATTGACTTGAAAATTATTTTCGTGACACTGGTTGTGCCAGTCCACCTGCTTTCTATTGACACTGCGGTTATCTCCTTCTGCTAATGGCTCTCTAAAAGCACACTCTACGGCTCGCACCACGATGCTGTCCTGGGGACCGTCAGAGGAGTCCGGCTGTAGAGCTCTTAGAGCCAACAGCTGCCCCTAAAGGCAGGGAGCATGTGCGTGCTGAGCGGCTCCTGAGCCCCCTCCGTGGGTCTGAGTGCCAGCTGGCCAGTGTATGAATTACCCGCAAACATGGCTGCCTTATATTCTGATAATGTCTGCCCCTGGGGAAAACCCCACTGAGACTCACATTATACCAACCAGATTACAGTGACATTGTTCCACACACTGGGACAAGTTCCCCCCCAGGCTCTGAGGTTCTTGGCTGTATATATTCCATTGCCCCTTCTCGCACCATCCCTTAACAGTATCTTTAATTATTAATCTACAGGTGCATGTGCCCTTTATTGCTCTTGCAAAACTGCCATATGCTAGGCGTTTATAGCTTTTGTCTAGTCACTGGACTTACAACAATCTTTCACCTGTTTGATATTTATAGTGTGTCACCTTGAAAGTAATGCCCATAGTATCTGTTGGAAAAACAATAGACATGAGAATTCATCAGCAAGTGTCAACTAATCTCCAGACAAAAGCCACAACTGCATGTAACCCATGCTCAGAATCACACTTGGGACTCAGACAACACCTTTGAGGTGACTTAGTTCAAGCTTCCATTTTAGAGGCGGGGAAACTGAGGCACTGACAGGTCAAGACACTTGCCCAGGTCAACCTGCTAGGGCAGCGGCTGCCAACTGGTGGTCCATGAGGTCCAAAAGGTTGGCGACCACTGTGCTAGGGGATGGCCAGCCTGGAGCTGGAACTCCAGTTGCCTGACTCAGTTCAGAAAGCCTGTAGAGATCTATATACATTATTAAACTTTTTAAAAAATGTATTTTTATTGATTTCAGAGAGGAAGGAAGAGGGAGAGATAGATAGAAACATCAATGATGAGAGAGAATCTTTGATCGGCTGCCTCCTGCACGGTCCCCCCTGCCCCACACTGGTGATCAAACTCACAACCTGGGCAATGTGCCCTGATTGGAAATTGAACTATGACCTCCTGGTTCATAGGTCGATGCTCAACCACTGAGCCATGCCAGCCAGGCTACATTCTTAAACTTTAAGTAAACAAATTTAGTCTTCAGAAATGGACTTAAAATTTATTTATTCGATTTCTCACTGTGCAGGGACTTGATTTTCCTCTCAACATCTGTGCAGACTCTAGAAAGTTACACACTTGAGGCACTTACCTTGGCCTACTTCACAACTTATTGAGAAAAAAACTACAATTATGAAGAGACAAAGTTTATCTTCATCTTTGTTCCACACCCCCTTGTCTTCTGTTGGTATTTTTCTCAGTGTTCAGGTATCTTAAAATATGTATTCCAACCGGTTCATAGACCCTTGACCTTACATGTTTCCAATTTAGGACAACCCCTCATGTCTAGACCTTTTCCTACCTCATTTCCTCCTCTGCCTACATAAGCTTAGCTCTATAGAATCTACAAACTCTTAGCTCCTCCTCTCACGGAGGGTGTTAGCAAAGCTCAGGTGCTAATCAACACCAACATTCTTTTTTTGCCTATCATGAGATGTCAAGTTCTTACTATTTCAGTCACATTCTTGGATTAAAACAATATTTCTAGAAACCTCTGTTAAAATACAATGTTAGCTGGGAGGTAAAAATCCATGAAGGAAAGAAAAAATCCATGAAGGTAGTACTGTGTGAAGAAGGTAGTACAAACTACTGGAATTAAAATCTAAACCTGCCGAAACCGGTTTGGCTCAGTGGATAGAGCGTCGGCCTGCGGACTGAAAGGTCCCAGGTTCGATTCCGGTCAAGGGCATGTACCTGGGTTGCGGGCACATCCCCAGTGGGAGGTGTGCAGGAGGCAGCTGGTCGATGTTTCTCTCTCGTCGATGTTTCCGACTCTCTATCTCTCTCCCTTCCTCTCTGTAAAAAATCAATAAAATATATTTAAAAAAAATAAAAATAAACCTGTCTCTCTCCAAATTGCAAGCATTTTCCTTTGTATCATGCCTCTTGCAGTAAAAATGTAATGACAGCTAGTGTTCAATACCAACGATAGCTAATATAGACTAAGACTACAGATGTCTCTGGACACTTTTTTCTACCTGGAACACAAAGGTCAGTGACTTTGTGACTGTAAGATTAAATTAAGCTTGGATTATGAAGACATCTTTTTCTTGACTTAAATTACATTGGTCAACTTTAGAGCTAGTTGTGAAATAAGAACAGCTAGTCAGAAATGGCATTCAATTGAAAAAGCATAAAATGTGTTTACTTGAATACATGAATTCAAATATTTTGGCAACACACTTTTAGGTAAATGGTCATTTTATAAACTGACCTTTATATATGCTGCCAATAGGACTGGCTTCCTCCTACCTTCCTCTCATATTAGGTGGATCAATCAGAAGAGAATAAAGAGCCCAAATCACAGAAGTTTAAACTGACAAAGTTTCTCTCTAAACTTTTATACTCTGGTAGACAAAGCAGCCAACAGCTTTAAGCATTAACAGTTATAGGGGCATAGGAAAGGAGAGATTGGAAAATTCTGCATTGGCCTGTTAAGTTTATAATCACAGTCCCCTGGCCAAAGCAAGTTGCCTGGATCCATCCAACTTCAAGGGAATATGGATATGCAGTACTACACAGTAAGAGACTGGAAATATTTAGTGGAGAGTACTAATAAGACTATACCAGATTATTTGTAGTTCCCTGAACCTACCATTTAACTTCACTCTTTTTTGTTCTTGAAAGAATGCCCTGGTCAATCTATACACCTGGGTTCTTACCTACCAAATGCCACCTCCTTTCTAGAATATTCCATAACCCACATCAATAGAATTCATTTCTATATCATATTTACCCATAAAAATACATATATGTGTAAGGTCTATAGCATCCAGAAAACTGTATTTAATTAGGAGTTTATCTATCTGTATTTTGTCTAGCTCCTCAAAGCAAAACACCATGTTTTTTTAATCTATGTAATCTCCTTGGTGGTTCCCACAGGTAGACAGTCACTAAAAACAAGGGGTCCATACAGCCAGCCCTTTTGCAATTTGATTTTTAAAATTTCCTCCTCTTTCTGAAATATAATAAAGAATAAATTTATTCAAGATTCAAAAAGTGTCAGAAAGGTTCATTTGTTCTTATATATTTCTTTTATTTTATGTTACATTAAACAGTCTCAATTATGTGATTGAAAATGTTACTCAAAATGATGGTAGATACGTTGAAAGTTAAAAATACTAAATTCTCAAAAAACAAACAAACAGCCCTAGCTGGTTTGGCTCAGTGGATAGAGCATCGGCCTGTGGACTCAAGGGTCCCAGGTTCGATTCCGGTCAAGGGCATGTACCTTGGTTGTGAGCACATCCCCAGTAGGGAGTGTGCAGGAGGCAGCTGATCGATGTTTCTCTCTCATCGATGTTTCTAACTCTCTATCCCTCTCCCTTCCTCTCTGTAAAAAATCAATAAAATATATTAAAAAAAAAAACGAAAAACAAAACAAAACAAACAAACAAACATAAAACCCCCACTAAATCCTCCTGTCTAGTTCAAAGACAGAGTCACACAGAGTACTGCAATAAATGAAGATATTACCAAAAGAACCCTGATACAGAGAGAAAGGACCCCTTAACTCTGCCTGGACAGGCGAGGGAAGACTTCTCAGAAGAAATGACATTTGAGCTGAATTCTTAGGAAAGAGGAAGTATATCCAGATGAAAATGGAAAGGGACAATGGTAGGGGTAAAAGACATAAAGTCAAATATTTGGTACTTTTGAGGCAAGTTGTGAAATAAGAACAGCTAGTCAGAAATGGCATTCAATTGAAAATGGCATTCTTATTTCACTAAAATGCTGGACAGATTATTAAACATTTCTGTGTCAATTTTCACACCTACAAAATGAGATTGTACCTACTTGCCCATCTTCAATGGCTGTTATGAGGGTAACAGCTGTTACCAGGGTAAAAGGGCTGTTACATAAGAAATTGCAGAGCACCATGAAGATGTAAGATGGGGACCTGGAAAGGTCAGGGGGATTTGATAAGTAGAGAAAGGGGCTTAGCAAGAGACATATGAAAACATGCTCAAAGTCACTAATCATCCGAGAGATGCAAATCAAAACAACAATGAGGTACCATCTCACACCTGTCAGACTGGCTATCATCAACAAATCAACAAACGATAAGTGCTGGAGAGGATGTGGAGAAAACGGAACACTTGTGCACTGCTGGTGGGAATGCAGACTGGTGCAGCCACTATGGAAGACAGTATGGAGTTGCCTCAAAAATC
>NW_006293349.1:3738634-3748033 GCF_000327345.1 Myotis davidii
TACCATTTGCAACGGCATGGATGGAACTGGAGAGCATTATGCTAAGTGAAATAAGCCAGTCAATGAAAGAAAAATACCACATGATCTCACTTATTCATGGATAATTGAGACCATTATATACTTTTGAACAATAATAGATACAGAGGCAGAGCTGCCTCAAACAGAGTGTCAAACTGCATCGGGAAGGCCGGGGAGGGTTCGGGGGCGGGAGGGAGGGGGGTAAGAGATCAACCAAAGGACTTGTATGCATGCATATAAGCATAACCAATGGACATAAGACAGTGGGGGATAGTGGAGGCTAGGGGACTTTCTAGGGCAGGGGGGGTGGAAATGGACACATATGTAATACCCTTTGTAATAAAAAATTTAAAAATAAATAAATAAATAAATAAATAAATGAAAAGGGGGCTTAGGACATATATGGTGATAAGAATGGCATAAGCAAAAACTCCCGGGAGGAAAGTTGGTTAGGTAAAGGAAAACTGATCATTTTGACAAGAATGAAGAATAGCAAGTTAAAGTCCAAACATTAATCAATCAGGCACAAGTATAGAAGTCTAGTTTAACACAAAGGCAAAGCTGGTTGTCTTAATATGGTTCAATACTATTTTTGTTGGGAGAGAAGGAAAGCAAATCTAGAATGAAATGAAAATGATTGTGAGTCCAAACTGAAGGTTAGGTGCTGGCTTCTTATGCTCTCTGTATCTCCAACTCCATCATTTTATTTTAAATAATGTGAGTCATATCATGTGTATATAGGTTAAAACATAGATATCTAATTCAGTAGGGTTAAAAAATGAGAGCGGAAGTAGATATCATAAATTGTTCTCAGGGCAAAGAGAAACACAGACACTATAGGAGACAGAATCTCCTACAGTGTGATTTTGAATTAGTCAGAATGTCTTAACAGAAACCCAGATTCAAAGTGATTAAAATGATAAAGAAATGTATCACATGTAATAAAGGGGAGCAGGCCTCTGAGCTGGTTGAGTAAGTAGCTCATGAATGTCATTGAGATTACAGATTCCATCTTGTCCTGGGTGTGTTGGTTTGCTGGGAGACTAGCTCCTCTCCTGGTAGCAAGGTAGCTGCAGCAGTTTCAAGGGAAATGGGATGTGCATGGCCAGGACTACAGATCTGGAGTAGAATCTGTCAGGGAATAAAACTCATCATCTGACTGCTCAGTGCAGTCAAATTATTCTTGCAGATAATTTGTATGTAGTGTTTTAAAAAATTTAATGAGCTGCTTATGTTTAAAAATCAGTCATATAATTTTATTTTTTTAAATCATATTTCTTAATTGGATTATCTTTAAGAATCCAAAGAATCCAAAGGTCTGGTAACTGTGCCTGTATGCCACTTAGCTAAAATGCACCAGAATGTATTAGACGGAGCATTCCAATTCTGACTTATCGGAGCTTCATCTTTATCTAAAATAGTACAACCTGTTCTTCTTTACTCAGCTTGCCAATGGAGCCTCTCATTAGGGACATTACTCCCAGAGATTTTATGACCCTTGTGGCATTTTTACACCCATAAACATGTCTACTGTAGGCATTTGTACAATGGTTCAAAAGAAATGAGGGCAAAGGCCACATTTAGCTTGAGGGTGTATCATTGCCAACTTTATTATTAATTAGCTGTGTGACCTTATCTACACTAATAAAAGAGAAAGATGCAAATTGACTGTACCTGTGTGACACCCACCAGCCAATCAGGAGTGAGTATGCAAATCAACCCAACAAAGCTGGTGGGTTAATTTGCGTACACAGGCACTGAGCAGCGGGGGCGGGACGCAGGCATTCTGCACCGTCCCAGCTTCTCTGGGCTTCTGGGCAGCATGGGTAGGCAGAAAGGTTCTGGCTGGAGCCAAGGCGGTGCTGGCAGCCGGAGGAAGCAAGGCCCATTCTTTTCTTTTTTTAAAATTTTTGTGCATTTTATTTTTTAAAATATATTTTTATTGATTTCAGAAAAGGGAGAGTGAGAGAGAGATAGAAACATCCATGATGAGAGAGAATCATGGATCGGCTGCCTCCTGCAAGTCCCCCACTGGGGATCATGCCCACAACCCGGGCATGTGCCCTTAACCGAAATTGAACCTGGGACCTTTCAGTTTACAGGCTGATACTCTATCCACTGAGCCAAACTGGCTAGGGCAGAAGGCCCATTCTTGCACGAATCTTTATGCATCAGGCCTCTAGTTAATTTATAATTTCTATAGCCATAAAGTTTAGCAATTGATACTATCCCTAACAGCAACATTACAAAGATAAATAGCTTCTTTTTTTTTTTAATCATCACCTAAGGATATTTTTTCCATTGCTTTTTAGAGAGTGGAAGGGAGGGAGGCAGGAGAGAGAAGGAGAGAGGAAGGGAGAGAGAAGGATAAGGAAGAAAAGAGAAACATCCATGTCTTACATTGGCTCATTGACTGGTTGCCTCCTGCACAAGGCCCGACTGGGGGCGAAGAGTGAACCTGCAACCCAGGTACATGCCCTTGATCAGGAATCAAACTCAAGACCCTTTGGTATGTGGGCTGATGCTTTACCAGTGAGCCACACCGGCCAGGGCATAAATAGCTGTTTAACTTCAAAGGAAGGAAGGATATGCATATAAATCCTCACTTGAGGATATGTTTTTATTTATTTTTTGAATGAGAGAGAGAGAGAGAGAGACAGAGAGGCATCAATGTGAGAGAGAAACATTGATTGGTTGCCTCCCCCCATGCATCTTGACTGGGGATTGAAACAACCTAGATATGTGCCCTGACTGGGAATTGAACCTGTAACCCTTTGGTGCACGGGTTGACACTCCAACCAACTAAGCAACCAAGCCAGGCCTGGAAGCATGTATTTTATTTATTTATTTTTTTGAGAGAAACATTGATCAGCTGCCTCCTGCACGCCCCCTACTGGGGATGTGCCCACAACCAAGGTACATGCCCTTGACTGGAATCGAACCTGGGACCCTTGAGTCCGCAGGCCAATGCTCTGTCCACTGAGCCAAACCGGCTAGGGCTAGAAGCATGTATTTTATACTCATACTTGTTTAATGAAAGAATTACTGACATATTTATGTTTATAAATATAGCCAAGAACCAAATAATTTTTTCTTTAAGTTTCATTTAAATATTAGTCATTCTTACCTTTTGTAAAGTCTTTAGCTCAAGGATAGTGTCTGTTGGTTGCACTCTTGAAATATATTTCTAGGGTAGCTATATTGCTTACTGGTTTTATCAACCAGCATTGATTAGGAAAAATTAAATAAAGTTTAAAAGGAACCTTAAAAATTGAATATTGTATTTGTAATATTTTCTACACTTATAATTGTTAGGGGAAAATAATGGCTTTCAACATAATAAAATTTCTTCAGAGAAAAAGAGAGAATATAAAGAACATCCATAATCAACTACCCAGGTGCCATATTGCTTCAGATTTTTTTTTTAAATCAATCATTACAGATGAAGCTCTCTGTGTACATGTATGTCTCCAACCCCACTTGGCATTGCATATACACAGAGATAATAACCAAACACTGAATTTGATGTTTAACATTCCTTTGCACATTTGAAACTTTTAAACCAAATGTGTATAAATCTATAAATATATTATTTGCATGTTTTACCATTTTATAATCATGGTATCATGCTATACATTTAACTTTTCTTCCTCCTCAACGGTGTTTTTGAGACTTATCTACTTTAATACATGATACTGGGGATCACTGGTTTTAAATAATTTATGTTATCCCACTATATGGAAGTATCACATTATTTTATTCTAGTCTCCTACTCCATTTAGGCTTTTTCTACTATCTGGGGTGCATACGAATAAAATTCTGCCTTACAACACACCACACAGTGTTGTTGCTGTGAGATGCAGCTCTATCTTGAATCATGAGTCAACATTTCTGTTGTGGAGCTGCTGTTGTGACTTATAACTGGACAGAGGGAATCACATGCTGACTGTAACTGCCAGATGCTTGAAAAGTAAAGACAGAGTTTGAAGGAATCCAAGCTATATAGAGGATGAATATTGATTCCCCTTTTCCCCAGAACATCAAAACACATTACTGTGGACTTGGATGCTTTTTCTCAGATGTCTGAGTTTAGCTCTATAAATAAAGGTTTCAGTGGAGTTTAGTAATTGGCTCCTGCATTGGTAATATGATCTTACCTTTGGATGAACATAAACAGGCAAAAGTCCAGGCTCATTTTTCTTTTTCAGGGTTTAAAAATGTGACCAATGCCAGATGTTGAACCAACATTAGATTTCACAGCATAAAGCCAACACAGCATAATTGGTTTAGAGCTCATACTTCAAACCATTGCTAATTCCCCCAATTAAAATGTCCAAATATGTATGGCATAATGAAATAGCAAACATCTCTTATCTAACCTTTGGTTTTAATTGATCCTGAAAGAGGTCTACTCTGACTGTTCTCTCATTGGTATTAAGTTTCAACCGCTCTGGAGTTCTACTGCCTATCTTCCCGAGTTCTCTTTGTAATCCATACTAGTCCCAGGGCTGCGAAGTCTTCTTCACTGAGTTGGATGATTTACTGGTCAAGGTAAGTCAAGTCATTTGATGGTAATAACCCCCAAGTTAAAATGACTTACGGTCAGGTGTCTCTCTCGTCATGCTGTCAGTGGCAGTTACCTTCAGCTTTGTGCCATCATCCTGGGGCCCAGTGAAGGACATCCTCTTTGTGGGACATGCTGTTCTTGCTGCAAAAGAAAAATATGACAGAACCAAGCAATTAAAGTTTACGCTCAGCAGTGGTATATATCACTTTCTTCCTCATTTCGTTGAACAAATGAAGGCATAAGGCCAACCCTGCCATTCAACAAGGTGGGGAGGTAAAATCCTACCAGTGGGAGGGACAAAATTATTTAGGGACAGTAATACAATCTACCACAGAGGCTGTTTTCATTCACAGACAGGTATGGTTTTGACTTTTGGATTATTTATAAAATAAATTTTTTTTAAAGTTTTGCTAATATACAAGTAAGACTTCCTTATCTCTGGGACAGGTGTTAGTTCAATTTAATGCTATGAATTTACAAAAAAAAACCCAACAAGCCCTAGCCAGTTTAGCCCAGTAGATAGAGCGTCGGCCTGAGGACTGAAGGGTCTCAGGTGTGATTCCAACCAAGGGCACATGCCCCGGTTGTGGGCTCGACCCCCAGTAGGGGGCATGCAGGAGGCAGCTGATCCATGATTCTCTCTCATCATTAATGTTTCTAACTCTCTTTCTCCCTCTCCCTTCCTCTCTGAAATCAATAAAGAATATATTAAAAAACACAAAAGCAAAAACACCACATCTAGAATTAAAATCACTTTGAAAAAATCAATAAATATCTGGAGGCTCTATGCATATAATTTTGATCTACGTATAAACAGTATTAACATAAACTGAGCAAAGGGGATCCCTCAAAAAAATTTCATGTATTTTATTTAAATATTTTTATAAATTAATTTCAGAAAGTAAGGGAGGAGAGATAGAAAAATCAGTGATGGCCGAAGCCGGTTTGGCTCAGTGGATAGAGCGTCGGCCTGCGGACTGAAAGGTCCCGGGTTCGATTCCGGTCAAGGGCATGTGCCTGGGTTGCGGGCACATCCCCAGTGGGGGATGTGCAGGAGGCGGCTGATCAATGTTTCTCTCTCATCGATGTTTCTCACTCTCTATCTCTCTCCATTCCTCTCTATGAAAAATCAATAAAATATATTTTAAAAAAAAGAAAAGAAAAGAAAAATCAGTGATGAAAGAATTAATGGGCTGCCTCCTGCACACCCCACACTGCAGTGATGAAAGAATTGATGGGCTGCCTCCTGCACACCCCACACTGGGGATCAAGCCCACACCCTGGGCAAATGCCCTGACTAGGAATCAAACTGTGACCTCTTGATTCAGAGGTCGATACTCAACCACTGAGCCACGTCAGCTGGGCATAGTTGGTATTTTAAATGAGAACATTCAAATAGTTTCTTCAAATTTGATAAACATTTCTCTCACCATTTTTGTGTAATGTCACAAGGGAACAGAGGTTTAATTTATATAGGTAGCAAATGAAATTTTTTTTTAGATTTAATGGTATATGACATATGTATTGGGGCAAGTTTTTTGTTGTTTGATTTTCGCTTGCAATTCTTCTTTCTTTAGTATTTTTAAAAAGTTATTAGTCAATAGCTGGTAACTGGGGCACTGAGCGCAGCTTTGCTTAATCTGACTGCTTTTGCAGCAGTCTGTATTTCAAGATACTTTGGAAATTCTTTCTAAAAATGAATTAAATAATCTCATTTTGAAAAGCTAGCTTCTTTTTAAATGGTATTTTATGACTAGAGTTTTTAAAACAATTCCTAGTTTGGCTTTTCAGTAATAGACCTGACAACAAATCACATTGCACAACAAAATGTATTCACTCAGAGAATGAGAGTAATTATTATCATTACTATTAATTATTATTGCCATTAATAATTATTATTATAGCTAACAGTGCTGCCTTTGTTCTAAGTGCTTTACATGTGTTGATTCATTTTACCTTCACAAGAATCCATGAGATAAGATACCAATATTATCCCCATTTTACAGAAGAGGGACTTAAAATACTTATTTTAATGCAAACCTAAATTCAGCTTTGGAAAAATAAGTCATGTTTGGCAGGGTTTATCAGTGAGGCTAGGAAGTTGGCCAATTAAAGCAGGAAACCAGCAGAAGAAAGGGAAGTGGCAGCAGAAGCTTGTGTAGAGGTTTCCCGAGCCTTACTCTCTTCTTTAAATAGAAGAATTGCAAACAAACAAATAAAAAACCTTAGGCAGTTCTTATGAGCTGTTAGTCAAAAGAGAATTGTTTTCTATTTAGCTCTAGGTCAACAAATAGCCTTTTAGTTGTTATGAAGGGCAAGATCTGGAACTTACGTATAGGTTACATTGTGATTCTGAGACATTAGCCATTTTTTAATCTTCAAAAGAATAGAGAAGCTCAGGAACTGTGCTTCTGGTGAGAATAGACACAAAGTGGGTGCATTCCAACCTCTCCTGTGAGGGTGGACTGCCTTCCCAGTGGCTGTGAGACCACACCCATTGTAGGCAGCAAAGAGGAAGTCTGAGAGTAGCTCTGAGGACCCAGCCACTTGCTAGTCTGGAGAGGCCTTTGTACTTGTAGCGATCTTGGTGGGCCATTGCACGTGTAAAAAATGTTTTTATAGGGCTGTATTTTGTTTTATATGGTATGATTGAGGAGGTGAATAATTAACCTCATGGAAATAGTAATTAACTGCAGTTCATAGTTCCAAAGTTGTACTTGATTAAAAGACAATTAGTAAAGATTAAAAAAAAAACATTGTAGAGGAAGAAAAGAATCAAATGAAAGCACTGAGTCACATTTTTATTCTATTTATGGTCATTTCAATTTGCTGTCTCTAACTTTTTCATTGGTCTTCTCATAGGGGTTGAATTTCATCAGACTCTTCAGTTTTTCATGTTAGGAGTAATGCCTATTCTCACCAGTTTATCCTTGAAAGGAGGAACTCTAGAAAATAATCTATTACAAGGTTTGCTTTTTATGTTTAAGTATACTATAAAGTAGTTAAACCTTTAATCATTGGAAAGAATTTGCATAGAAAAATTAGAGAAACTAAGAGAAAAGAACAGGGAGGAAAATAATAACTCGATTTGTCAATAACTTGAAAGTGGTTGAAAGGAAGGCACCCACGAAACGGATTAAGCAAAGTTATACCTAAAAGATGGGAGAACACTCAGGTTTATGTCATTGATAAATCAGACGGGACAGGTTAGGCAGAGGTAGTAGTTATCGTTCTTACAAAATGTGGTGTTCCTTTTCATGAGTATGCTATTACTTTGATTCCTGTCAAATTTTAGTGACTGGTAACATGAAGTAGTAATAAAAGGCCTCTAAATAAACTGCAATTGCCTTAACATTTTCTTTTTTAAATGTGATTAAGTGCTTTACACAATAGCTCTTTCAACGTTTTTCTGGTTAAGGAGCAGATAGAGCCCTGGCTGGTTTTGCTCTGTGGTTAGAGGTCAGGCCCCTAGAGTGAAGGGGTGAGGTACCTCGATCCGGCCGGGATGGGGGTGCTTACAGGAGGCAACCACATGGATGTTTCTCTCTCTCTCTGTCTCTCCCTCCCTCCCTTCCTCTCTCTCTCAAATCAAAAGCATGCCCTCAGGTGAGGATTAGAAGGAAGTGACACCGGATAAGAGGGGTGAGAAGCTGCAAGATCAGGCGACACCGATGGCCGAGCATCACAGCTGGATACGGGGTCGGGGCATATGGCAGGCTCCATCCCCAGTGTAGGGTGTGCAGGAGGCAGAGGATCCATGATTCTCTCTCATCATTGCTGCTTCTATGTCTTTCTTGCTCTCTGAAATCAATAAAAGTATATTAAAAAATATGTACTTATCACTCAGGTGTGGATTAACAACAGCAACAAAAAAAAAGAGCAGATAGAACTTAAACATGGCAAGACCGTGACATGCCACACCCTGTAGGGACAGCCAGCTCTCCTAATTAAGAATCTGCTGCAATAGTGTAAGACTCATTAGCTTTCTATGGTAAACCTGGTGATCAGTTCATGACGCGCCTGACATACACCCTTCCTGTTTCGTAAAAATCACCCCACTAACCTTTTGGGGGAAATCTATATTTAAACCTACTTGTTCCAAGAAACCATCTTTGGCCTTGCCGGTGTGGCCCAGTGGGTACAGCGTCGACCTGCGTACAGAAGAGTCCCGGGTTCGAATGGGGTCAAGGGCACAGGCCCGGGTTGCGGGCTCCATCCCCAGTCGGGGGCGCGCAGGAGGCAGCCGATCCACGGTGCTCTCTCATCACTGAGGTTTCTCCATCTCCCTCTCCCTTCCTCTCTGAGATCAATAAAAAATATTAAAAAGTTCATCTTAAAAAAAACAACAACTCTAAAAATATGTTTTAGAGCGTTGAGCGGAGTGACTGCAGGCTCAGAGGGACACTCAGGGGTCACGACCCCGGCCGCCCCGCCGCAGGTCCAAAAGGGCAGGCGGCCCCGGTGGGACCCGAACTCGCAGGCTCCCATTGGGAAGGGACGAGGCGGCTTTTAACACAGAAAAGCATCTTTCTCTCGAGCTGCTGCCCATTAATGATTTTTGGAGATACGGGTGCACATTCTTCTTTTTTTTTTTAAGGCATTTGGGACCCGGAGAGCAGCCGCCTTCTGGGACTGCCCCTCGCCCTCCGCCCGGCCGTCCACATGGCCGCGCCGCACAACAGCGGACTGGACTCATTTTTTCCAAAACACTTCACATCTGGGCAGTCGCCAGCCATGGAAACTGCCAGCGTCTGGGAGAGGGACCAGGCTCGTCGGGGGCTGCCCTCGCGGGGCCGCCCCCCTCGGAGGGAGCC
>NW_006293349.1:3749220-3752382 GCF_000327345.1 Myotis davidii
GCAGGGGCCGGGCGCTGAGCGGAGCCCGCGCCTCCCCGGCTCGTGGCTTTTCCGGGCTCAGGTGTCCTCCGTCTGCCCTCCTTCCGTCTTTGCCTCGGTCTCTTTGGAAACCTAACGTGGCCGAGGATCCTGACAGTTTCCAGAGTGGAAACATCCCGGTCTGCGTGGAGCCATCTGGGGCGCCGGAAGTAAGGTTTCCGCGAGGAGATGAGCGGCCGCAGGGTCACGTGGCCGCGGGGATGGGGCGCGCGTGCCGACCACCTGTTGGCCCCGGGGACCACGGGCTTGGGCCTGTGTGTTGTGCTGCGGCAGGCGGGCGAGGTGTTTTGGGAGACAAAGGTTAGAATTCTGAAGATGAAATGCGGCCGGCAGGACGCTCACTGAAAAGTTCGAGTTCAAACAGCGATCGGATGTGAACTCCTCTGTACCGCACAGCCCTTTAGTCTTCACGCAAAGCTGGTTTTTCTCCCACGGCGTGGGAAGCAGGGCCCTGGGTACTTTCTCCTGTGCAGTACAAGTGGGCACGACCCCTGTCCTCCCCGGGGGGTTACAAATACTCCTGTCTGTTCTCTGCATGCCCTGCTATTTTTCTGATCTTTGTACCGACATTATCTCCAGCCCCGTGGAACCTTAAGTCAAATCGAAAGTGTGATTCTTCATACGTTCAGCCTCAGGTCAGCCTCATGTTTCCTGTAATTGAAGCGGGCACCTTCTTAAAACATTCCAAGCTAAAGTTGTTTTCCCAGACTGAAAAAAAAAAGTCATTTTTTTAAAATCACTTGATGATGGGCAAAGTCTGGTATTCCGTGGTGGTGATGACGTGCTGCAGAGCAGCCTTAGGACCTTGGGCACATCATTTAGCACCTTCAGTTAGATGACTCACATCCCTTCAAGATCTAAAAGGCTATAGGATGGGACCTGCTTTCTATTGAAAACGCCTTCCAGTGTATGTATCTTCAGTGGCTTTAGCATCCCTCTTTTTCCCCCAGAACCCTGTGCCTTGATTAACGTTGAAACCCTAGCAATGACTTTGAAACCCTCTTTTGGCTAATACTGACAACCCCTACATAAATGTCCTCCTAGTCTCCCCAGACCCCAAAGAAAATCAGCCTTGGCTGATCCGTCAAGATTATTTGCTTAGATGCCCTGGAGTTTGAGTGATCAGTAAGATAGTCTTGTTTACCTCAATTAAAAGTTTGGAGTAATAGGCTAGACTGGTTCAGGTACTACAGGCATACCTTGCATACCACTGTAATAAAGCAAATGTTGCAGTAACAAGCAAGTCGTAATCTTTTTGCTGGTGGAGAGTCTTGCCTTCAGTTTGTAAAAAAACAAACAAAAAAACCCTCAATACCTAGGAAGGACAAATAAAGCTAAATGCAATAAAATGAGGTATGCCTAAATATGAGAATCCTGAGAGTTTTCCAATCAAGGATTTCAAGAGTGAAGCCAGCTGTATCCAGTTTACATATGAAGTGAAGAGCACTGGCCTTGAGATTGTGAAAAAATTTTATCTGGTTAAAGATCGTATTTTCTGAATGTTCTGGTTTCCAATTGTAGCTGTCCTCCTTTCCCTTTGCCTGTGTTCTGGGAGGTAAGCTTCCAGTTGATTTTGTTATTACTGGTGCTCAGCTTCCAAAGCATAGGTCATCCCTCCAGCCGCAAACCACCTGGGATGCCAGTCCTCACTCGGGACCTGCCAGGTTTTATAGGGGGTTATTAAAAGAAATAGCCAAGTGAAAAACGAGTTAACGTTTTGTAAAGGGCTTACTTAGAACAGTTTTGGCATGTGTTGTATACAACATAACTGTTCATTAAATAGAATGAAATTGCTTTGTTTATTGTAAAACCTGACAAGGACATTGGCCTTGAATTTTAGGACTGTGTACTTTCTTAAATATCTCATGGAAAAATGGAATGATCTGTGCTCAGTTTTCCATGCAGTGCTCTTATTTAATTTCGTTACTGTCATTCTATCATTTTGGAAACCACATTGCTTGGCTCTCCCATTTTTTACGTTGTCTGTCTGCTTTCCTGACTCTTTGGGTCTGTTTGCTGGGTAAACCCTGAGGCTGGGGCCTTTGTGCTTTGCCATTTGTCTACCTTCTCAAGAGCATCTCCCTTTTCTCGGCTTTGACTGTCATCTTTGTGTAGGTAATATCATCTCTCCTCCAAGCTCTTTTCTCACATTTACCTCCACATATCTGATGACTTCAAATTTAAAATCTGTACCCTCATATCCACTCTTTTGTCTCATTTCAAACTATTTTGCATACTGTTTCAAGACTAATTATAGACTTTTAATTTCAAAAAATCACTGTCCTTTCAGAAAACCAATATGGACTGGAATGAGTATTATATAAAAGTCACAGAGCATGCTATAGCATTAAAGATTCTAAATTAACCTTTATAGTAATGCTTGTCCAACATGGTCATTTTTATCACAGTTTTTCCTCTCTGTTAAGCATGCCATGCTTCATGTCTAAAAGCCTAGAAGTGTGTATATTCTAGGTCCCTGGGAAGGATTTGCAGGTGGGAACAGGGCATTTTAAGTTACTTTTTATTGAGCAATTTCTTATTTAATTAGAAAGGAACAGAGATATAACGGAAGGACCAGGTTGGGAAAATACCACTACAGTATGCTCTTTAGAAAATAGGTAAACATTCAGACAGAGTGCAATATTGAAAGTATTCCATTAAAATACCAGTGAGATCATTTTTACTCTATCAGATTGGCAGACTTGTTAGGTTAAATCAAATGATGCAAAGGGTGTGGGAAATGGGAACTCTTATGTTGCTGGTAGAAGTATAAATTAAATTAGTTAAGCTATTTAGGAGGGCAGTTCGGTAGTATCTGTTAAAAATTGCATACCCATGTGCAATAATTGCATGTTTGCTTATCTATACAAAATCATGGCACTTCAAAAGTATTTTTACGATTAGAATAATTAAAAATACTTTATTAAAAGTGAGAGTGGCCAAAACCGGTTTGGCTCAGTGGATAGAGCGTCAGCCTGTGGACTGAAAGGTCCCAGGTTCGATTCCGGTCAAGGGCATGTACCTGGGTTGCAGGCACATCCCCAGTAGGAGATGTGCAGGAGGCAGCTGATCGATGTTTCTCTCTCATCGATGTTTCTAACTCTCTATCTCTCTCCCTTCCTC
>NW_006293349.1:3753147-3770746 GCF_000327345.1 Myotis davidii
ATACTGTGATCTTGTTTTGGAAATTCACATTTCTTTTAAAAAAATTGTTTTTATTGATTTCAGAGAGAAAGAAACATCAATGATGAGAGAGAGTCATTGATTGGCTGTCTGCTGCATGCCCCCTACTGGGGATGGAGCCCGCATTCTGGACCTGTGCCCTGACCAGAATCAGAGATCTCCTGGTTTATAGGTAGCTGCCCAATCATTGAGTGACACCGGCCAGGCTGGAAGTTCGTAGTCCTAATAAATGGAAAGCAAAGGCCATAGAATCATATTCTATTGAGAACTGAATTTCGAAGTAAGGTTAAATACTTAAGCGTTTCAACAAACTGAGTTAGGTCTATAGAACAGTACTGATAATAAAGTTGCCATGGTATTTGGCAGATAAAGATAATATATTTTGGAATTTAAAAAAACCCTTTGTTGACATAGATGACAAATTTTGTTATGATCATTTAATTATTTGTTTTTTTCTAAAAGTGAACATATTTTCATTTCACAAGCTAAAATTAAATTGGGACAGTACAGTTAATTTTGAGATAAAATAGTTAATTTTTTCACTGAAACTCAGTCATTTTATTTGTGGTTTACTCTACTACAAATTTTTACTGGTTATCAGTGAGTGCAAATTTTGTTTTAATAGCATCATAACATAACATTTTTTGCTGCCTAATGTTTACATTAAACCACACATCTAGTTAGCCATATATTAGTACACAATCTGTAATTAACAAACTACATGTTACTAATTAATGTTTAGGTGAAGTTCACTGATAGAGCATGAATTAGGTCCTGGAATTTAGTCTCCTTGAGTTTTAACTTCTAGTTTCCAGGCTTTACTGTTTTACAAAGAAGTCTGTGTACTTCAGAATCAAGTAATTCAGGATAGGACTACCAAATAGAATTTAATCTTTTTTTGCATGTGAGGTAGTATGCAGGGAAAATAATTGGGGAGTAGGGCATTATTTTAGTCTGGAAAAGATAGAGGTCACCTTGAGGAGAAATTAGTTGCAGGTATTTGTGGGTTACTTTGAGATTTACAAAATTATTTGAAACCAGTAAAAAGCTGCACTACTTCCTTGTAGTATTGAGGTAAAGGAAAAGTATGTCTGTAGAAACTGCAAGTCTAATTTGTAGAACTTGCATTCTTTAAGGAGCTCAATCTTTAAACACTATATAAACAAAGGAGTTGCCTATCATTTTTTAAAAATTTATCTTTATTGTTGAAAATATTATAGATGTCCCTTTTCCCCCAATGACCCTTGTCTGTGCCTTTTCACCCTTTACATCATTTGCTATTAAGAGGAATGCTTACCCAGTCAGCATGGCTCAGTGGTTGAGCCTATGAACCAGGAGGTCGAGGTTCGGTTCCTGGTTGGGGCACATACCTGGGTTGCGTACTGGATCCTCAGTGTGGGGCGTGCAGGAGGCAGCTATCAATGATTCTCTCATCATTGATGTTTTTATCTCTCTCTCCCTCTCGCTAAAATCGATAAAAATATTTTTTTTAAAAAAGAGGAATTCTTAAGAAAGCCTAATGAAATTACATGTTTATAAAAATACTAATAATTGATATCTTTATGTGAGGTAAATAGCTTATAGGTAGACTGTTAGTATGATTTTTATCCTGGAATCTACTAAGGTATAAAATTGCTTTGGTTATGAAACAGTGCATATGAGTCATCACTGCACTTGTGATTTTTCTGACCACCTACAATGTGGTAGAAGCAAAATGTTAATGTAAGTCTTGGCTTCCTTTGGGAAGTATCTCTGGTTGGTATGTAACATTATTGCTTACTAAAGAATTGTTCATCGTGAAAACACTAATTTTAAATCAGAACTATTGATATTGCATAATCAACAAAAAGTTGATAGCCTTCAGGATTTAGGAATTTTTTTTGCATACTAATTTCTGATGCAGGCCAAAGAAAATTTTTAAGTTGTCATGTTGCTGAGGTTATTTTGAGTGACAGAAGTAGATTCTTCCTGGTGGGAGTTATTGAAAGAGTACAGACTTTCTGAAGAATAGTTTTTAAACTGTATGAAGAACTTTAAATATATTCATAGCTTTTTAGGAATTTATGGTAGCAAAATAAGCTGAGGTATAGGAAGAATCATCTAATATTTTGGCACAGTGTTATGCATATTGGAGAAATGTGGGGAAAACTTGTGTTCAACATTAGTGGAGTTAAATGAATTATGGTACATCCACATGCCCTCCCTGTGCCCCTTCCACTGTTCGACTTCTAAGGCTGTGAATGTGGACAAGTTGCCATCAGCTGATATGAACAGCCTGGTTATTTCCTCACGTAAAGCTGGCTTTCGTGCTTCTTACTTTGGCTTGCTCTTGAATACATTTCAATAAAGTCCAATCAGAACAGCAGCCCTAATTTAATTTAATCTCATCCTCACTTTGTACAGGATGCAGTTTCAATAAGACAGAACAAAAATTTAATCATGCAACATTTTCAAGGGTAAAACTGATTTTTGTCAAGGAAGCTGTAGGCTTAGGGTAGCTACCCACCACGGCCTGCTTTAAGTTAGCCACCCCACATGGTCACATCTCTGGATTTGTGAGGCCCACCATGCACCTCCCCTGAGCCCATTTTTGTCCACACACGGCAAGTATAATGTAGGACTGGGAACCCGGGACCAGCTTTGTAAGACTAATTCTGGTCGGACCACTTGAGTGTGAGATGTTGGACATGCTGCTTGACTTGGAGACTGTCTTTATCTGTTAATTGGGGACAGTTTTACCCAGCTTCCTTTACTGTTTAAGGGTTTTAAGATAAAAGAACAGAAAGACCTTCAAAAAAAATCTATTACATATTTTTATTTTTTATTCTCACCCAAGGATATGCTTTTATTTTTAGAGAGAGAGGAAGGTGGAGAGAGAGGAACATTCATTAGTTGCCTCCTATATATGCCCCAACCCGGGATTAAACAAACCCACAACCTTCTTTGACATATGGGACAGTGTTTCACCAACTGTCCTCTCTCAAATCAGTCAGTAAAAAAATTTTTAAATTAAATAAAGATCACTCGGGGCAGTAGTTCCTCATTTATAAGTTGACTTAAAATAGATTTCTTTTAACCCTGAAAATTGGGCATTTTAATGGACACATAGGTAGTGACAGGCACCTTAATTCGTATGTCCTATGCTCTATTTGTTCACTATTCTTTATAAACACCCAGTGAATGCTTACTTTCATCGCTTTGGTGATTCTGTTTCCTTTGCCTGAAATTCCCATTTGTTGTCATGTTTCCAGCTCCTACCATCTTGCAAGTGTAGCTCAAATTCCACAGCTTCTAAAAAAGCTTGACCTTATTAGTCCACAGTGAAGTACTTTTCAGTGATTGGATCCCATAGTTTCTTTATTATAATTCCTCCTTATGTACGTCTTCTATTTCCCTTAGGTTTTAAGCAGCAATTAATAACACTGTACATGTCATGGGTGGCAGTTAAATACTTGGGAATTTTTTCACTTTTTAACAAAAATCATTTGTTATTTTAGGCAGGTATTTTGTGAGGGTAAAGTAGGGGAAGGAATGGGAAAAAGAAGGAACAAAGTGATGGTGAATGGATCTTAAAGGCAGAAATTAGAAAGGGAGTGAGGGAGAGTAAAAGGAAAGAATAAAAAGGTATGAAACGGGTTTTTCTTTGGACTTATTAATCTATGTATATCCTATTTTAGTTTCTGAGTGTCATAACAATTTTATGTTTTTCCCTAGGGTATTTGGAGGAATCACTCAGGTTTACTTGATGTGATAGTTTGAAAGCCTGCTATAATCTTTTTTTGTCATTAAAACTTAAAAGTCTTCTCAAGGATTTTCTAGTTATTATATAAGTTACTGAAAACTACATTTTTAGCTTTTGAATTTTAATAGCAAAATATGTTATTGTGAAGTGTTGCTACAAAGCCATATTCAATTTGGGGAGAATAAAAGGGACAAGAAAGATATTTGTAGTAATTTCTACCTGGTTGAAAGTTTGGGGAGAATCTGTACATTGGTTTGCTCACCAGATTGTTGAAGCTAACTTGGTCTCTGATCAGAGTCTAAGCTTTTAAAGGCCTCACTAGGTAGTGAGGGGGAGAATAAAAAGGAATGAGACAGATTTTTCTTTGGATTTATTAATCTGTGTATATCCATCCTATTGTAGTTTCTGAGTGTCATAAACTAATTTTTATTTTGTTTTTATTAATTTTGACCATTTATTTTGTGAAAATATTTTTTAGAGATGACTTAAATCACTCTCCTATGGATAAAACTTAGTCTCTTGTCCAAAAGCAAGTAACAATTTACTTTTGCTAGGCAATAACATGGTCACTAATTTTTTTGCACTATGATACCATAAGATAAGTGTATTCCTATTTTATGTTAGTTATGTAGCTTTTAGTGAAAGCAAATACCATTTACTGGTGTGATAAATACATAGAAAGCTTATTCTGCAGTTTTTTTTAAAACTACCACTGTCGTTTATTTGACAAACCATTTTCTGTAAATAATCAGCATGTTATTTTTCACTGACTTTTTTGACAGCTGGCTCAATTTTCTTTTAAATATTAAATCACTAGTATTGTTGAACATTGTTTAAAGGTTTTAGATCAGGGTAAGACCAAAAACATTGTACCTTATAAAAGTAATAACTAATAACTAGCTAGTAAGTTTGGTAGTCAGTATACTCTAGTGCAGTGATGGCGAACCTATGACACGCAAACTCATTTTTTCGGTTGATATTTCTTTGTTAAATGGCATTTAAATATATAAAATAAATATCAAAAATATAAATCTTTATTTTACTGTGGTTGCAAAGATCAAAAAATTTCTATATGTGATACGGCACCAGAGTTAAGTTAGGGTTTTTCAAAATGCTGGCACGCCGAGCTCAAAAGGTTTGTCATCACTGCTCTAATGGTTAATGGTTTGGAATAAGAGAAACCCATCTCTGCCACTATGCAGTCATGGGAAGTTTCATATGTATGAGCCTCTATTTCCTCATCTAAAATGGGGATAGAGTCATTTATCTTATCAACAAACAATAAATTTATTGAGCTCCTACTATGTACCTGGAACCATAATGTATTTTGGGTAATAATAGTACCTTCTGTCATAAAATTGTTGGAGGCATTCATTAAATCAGGTAGAATGCATGCTCTGAGAGTTTATAGCACAAAGTGATTGGTAAATGTTAGCTCTTATTTTTAAAATATCGCAAATACTTTTTAGAAGTTCTCTAAGAGCCAAAATTGTTTCAGGGAATAATTATGTATCCGGGATATGTCATTAAATTAGGATATGTGTTAGTTTTTTTTTGTTTGTTTGTTTTTTAACACTGGCATGAAATTCATATATTTTAAGGTTCCCTAGTAGGCCTTTTTAAAAGTTGTAACATCTTTGAACACAACTATAAATTATATTAAAATCAGCTTTAGCATTTTAGGATAAACTTTATAATTGCCATGTATAAATGTATATGCTCTGTGGACCAACTCCATATTCTATTGTTTTTTTAAGATAGAAATATATGGATCACTAATAATAGGGAAATAATTACATTAAGTAATAACTAAATACATAAATACATGTGGTCAGTCTTATTATCAGGACATATTTGGACAATGAGAAAAGTTTTTCTTTTTTTTAAATATGTTTTTATTGGTTTTGGAGAGAGAGGGAGCAGAAACATCGATGAGAGAGAACCATCAAGTGGCCCCCTACTGGAGGATGGAGCCCATAACCCTGGCAGTGTGTCCTGGAAAGATGCTCAACCAACTGAGCCATACCAGCCAGGGTGAAAAGCTCCTTTCAACAGTATAAAAACACAATTTTAAACATACTTATGCTGTGTGATAGTTTATTTTACAAAAGTAATTATAGGATTTTCCTTTGAAAGTTGTCATTGTACCAATAACCCTGTGAGATCTCCTTTTCTCAGATGAGGAAACAGAATCACAGACAGGTAACTCAGTTTAAGTATTATAGCCAGGATTCAAGAACTTCTGTGCTAACCTTTCCTATCCAATACAGAATTACTGTCTCCCTTAGATTTTACAATCAGGTTAAATATTTGAATAACTAGAGGCCCTGATGCATGAAATTCATGCAAGAGTAGGCCTTCCTTCCCCCAGCTGCCGGCACCGGCTTCCCTCTGGCACCCAGGACCCGGGCTTCCCCTTGCAGCCCCGGCTTCCTCGGAAGGTTGCCCAGTCTAATTAGCATGTTATGCTTTTATTATTATAGATATGTAAATATAGTCATAATTTTTTTTAACAAAGAGCAACATTTTGACACTTGCCTGAACATTTGCTGAGCTCTGTAATTAATATTGGGTGATTGTATTAGATTGTGCAGGAGAATACACCATAACAGATGGTTAGGCATTAGCACAACTAGCAATGGTCATCAAGATTTTAAAACCTGGTATTAAAAAATATCTGTATTTAAGAATGAATCATAATTTCCTTGTTTTTCAGTGTGGATTCAGTAATACTGGTTTAATTTTGATAAATCGGCACTTAATGCTGTGTTGAGTAGATCAGTTCAGCCTGGTTCAATGAATATTTAATAATGGCTGTAGCTTAAATTCACTAGAATTCTAGTTCACATGAGGATTAATTTTTTCTTCTTTTTCCCCCTTTAGTAAAATAAAACAGGGTCTTTTACCTAGCTTGGAAGATTTGCTGTTCTACACAATTGCAGAAGGACAAGAGAAAATACCTGTCCATAAATTTATCACAGTAAGTTTTTACACTTTTCTAAAACTTTAAAAATCAGCAGTACTGAATCAGTAATATAGAAATACTGAAATGTAATCTTTTTTTTTTTAAATATTTTATTGATTTTTTACAGAGAGGAAGGGAGAGAGATAGAGAGTCAGAAACATCGATGAGAGAGAAACATCGATCAGCCGCCTCCTGCACATCCCCCACTGGCGATGTGCCCACAACCCAGGTACATGCCCCTGACCGGAATCGAACCTGGGACCCCTCAGTCCGCAGGCCGACGCTCTATCCACTGAGCCAAACCGGTTTCGGCTACAAATGTAATCTTAAAGGTCATTTGATAAGTAGATTCTGATTGACACTTTCTCTTATGTTTTCAAATTTTCATTATGCTCATTTTAAGGTAATCAGTGAAAGAAAAAGAATGAGAAACTTATCCAGGAAGTGTGTAATAGTGACACTAAAATGCCTTATACTATATATTCAGGTCCTGGGTAGAAGTGTTTATGTACAGAAATAAAAACTTGTATTGGAATAAGCATATACATTGTTTGTACTATATATTTACACACTCTTATTTTTTTAAAAACAGGCACTCAAATCTACAGGATTGCGAACTTCTGATCCCAGGTTGAAAGAGTTTATGGATATGTTAAGATTAACTCTTCAAACAACATCAGATGGTGTCATGCTAGACAAAGATCTTTTTAAAAAGTAAAAATTTCTGCCAAACATTTAATGGTGATTGCTGTGCTGTATGGTCATTTTTATTTTATAACAAAATTGCATCATTTAAGGCCAATGCTTCCTGTGTAATTGAAACAAAAAGGAGGGATTTATAAACATCAATTGTTTGAAAAACTTGGTGCACATTAAGGTTTCTTAAGACATTGGGGCTATTGTATATTTTCTTTGAAACTGATTTAAAGAAATGTAGCCATGGATGCTTCCAATGGGTAGTACCTGGGGATTACATTCACTTTACATAGAGCCTCCTCTTTGTCCTGCCATGGCTTCCATTGATCTCCACTTCCTCTGATTGTCTTACGGGGTCTCAGCATGGTCTCTGCTTCCTTCTCACAAGGTGACTTAGAGGACATCATAAAATGAGAAGGCTTCAGACAGCCAGTATTCCTAAGGCTTACAGTTCTTCTCTCTGTTCCTTTCCTCTCTTTAGATGTATTCATACATAGGCTTTTATCTGTTTTCATTTTCCTCACATATTTAGAAACTAAAGATAACTTTGGAGATTAATGCCTCCATTTGGTAGATTGAGATTATTTTTTGCTTCCCTATACATACCTATTTATTACTTACCTTCATTAATGTGTTCCTGCTAGTCTGGTTACTTAATGATTTAATGGACAGCATGGTTGTAATGGGTCCCAAAGAGGTAAGTGATATTTTAAACTAATAAAGTGAAAGTAGTATAAACTTGTCAACACTACTGTAAGATGGCTTTTTTTCAGACCATAGGTTTAGGTTGAAATAGATCCCAAAGAATTCCAGTATCGACCTTGAAAATGTATTTGTATGTCTATATGTATTTATCTTTTATTTTCTTATGGGGATTGGATGATTTGTTCTAGATAGCACCTGGGAATATCCTGGAGTTTTAAGTTATCTAACGGTGTAAGAATTTTTAACTGAGATCCTTCAGGGTTTCCTGGCATGCTGTAAAGCATTGCTGACAGTTGGGATTATCTTTCACCACGAGGTTCATGATTCTGTTAATCCAGCTGACCTAATAAAGCCTAGACTTTAGGGTCTGTATTAGAATTGGTGTTAGGAATTTCGAGTCTTTAAAACCTGTTTCGTTGTGGAGAGAAGGAGGTAATTTCTGATTAGCTATACCTTTGCAGTAAGGATTGTTTTGTTGTTAGTGTTCATAAGCTCTCACCTTTGATAATGGAGTTACTTTGGCATATCTGAGAATGAAGTTGTCAGAGAGATGGTAGGTAGACCTGTTGATAATAGCAATGAGGATATGCCTTGAAATTTTAAGTGAAAGCAGCAATCCACACTTTAGTACTGTTTAAATTTTTTTGTGCTCAATAAACATGTTGCTATGTTTTAATCTGAAATTAAAAGTAATTTAAGTGCATTGATTATAAATCTAGGAAACATAATTATAAAATTTCCTACCCATAATTATATAAAAGACAACCACCATTATTTTAAACACTAATCCAGTCATTTATTAAAATAGATTATTGTGCCCTAACCGGTTTGGCTCAGTGGATAGAGCGTCGGCCTGTGGACTGAAGGGTCCCAGGTTCGATTCTGGTCAAGGGCATGGATCTGGGTTGCCGGCACATCCCCAGTGGGGAGTGTGCAGGAGGCAGCTGATCAATGTTTCTCTCTCATCGATGTTTCTAACTCTCTGTCCCTCTCCCTTCCTCTCTGGAAGATCAGTGAAATATTTTTTTAAAAAATTGTTTATTGTAATACAGGCAGTTCCCAATGGGACAAATGTGTACTAGTATGTAAGCAGGCAGAAAAGCCTTAAATCTGTAGGCATAAGGGTTGATCTTTCAAGCCCTAGAACAGTGGTTCTCAACCTTCTGGCCCTTTAAATACAGTTCCTCATGTGACCCAACCATAAAATTATTTTCGTTGCTACTTCATAACTGTAATGTTGCTACTGTGATGAATCATAATGTAAATATCTGATAGGCAGGATGGTCTTAGACAACCTCTGTGAAAGGGTTGTTTGACTGTTAGAGGGGTCGCGACCCACAGGTTGAGAACCGCTGCCCTAGAATGAGTTGATTTAAAAGTGCTGAAAATTAATCTTTTCAAAATAAGTTTTCTAGTTAGTGTTGCCAGAAATAAAACTATTTCACCTCCATGCAGGTGGGAATGAGATGGTATAGTGGAATTCATTTCCCCAGAAAAATAATTAATAAAGATTTTATTGAAAATAATTTCAGTGAAAATACATTTTTGGTTAGTATATCCTTTGAGGATAATCTGAGAAGCACCTATTTATGACTTTTTTAAAAATTGATGTCAGAGAAGAATGGAGAGGGAGAGAGATAGACACATCAGTGATGTGAGAGTCATCGATCTGCTGCCTCCTGCACACTCCACCCTGGGTATTAAGCCTGAAACCCAGACATGTGCCCTGACTGGGATTCAAACCGTGATCTCCTGATTTATAGGACAGTGCTCAATCACTGAGCTGTGCTGGCAGGCTGACTTTTTTTTTTTAATACATTTTATTGATTTTTTACAGAGAGGACGGGACAGAGAGAGAGAGAGTTAGAAACATCGATGAGAGAGAAACATCGATCAGCCGCCTCCTGCACCCCTCCCTCCCCCCACTGGGGATGTACCTGCAACCAAGGTACATGCCCTTGACCGGAATTAAACCTGGGACCCTTCGGTCCGCTGACACTCTATCCACTGAGCCAAACCGGCTACGGCAGGCTGACATTTTTCTAAAAAATGGGAAAATGAGTTCTGAGCATATTGTTTGCAGCATAATCTATTTGAAAGTTGGAGACTGCCTGTTAGTCAATTATTTTTAATCCTAATAACCTGAAAATTAATAGAAGTAGGAAATTTATGTGGAAAATGAATGCCATATTTATTCATGCATTTTTAACCATATGAGTATTAGAATTTTATATGTAATCACAATTTTTGGTCTTTTTTGGGGGAAATGAATGGTAATCTTTGCATTTGTATAATGTTTTAATTTTCTTTAAAAAGAGGGTTATTTTACTTTTGTAAAATATTGACATACATTACAGTTGTTAATAATAAACACTTAAGAAGGAAAGGAAAGTGATTATTCCAGTTTGCGGATGAGAAGACTGAACAAAGCATGAGAAAGATGTGACCTGCTGAAATACATAAGGACTTCCTCCTCAGAGTTCATTTTTTATGACGTCTAATTATAGATTCCCATTCCATCTATATTAATATAACTCCCAAGAAAATATTTGCTGTTTGGAATCTCATCCGTACACAATTAGGCACACTTCTGAGTTTAAAATTGCTTCTGTTGGCCACAGAATTCAGCAGTTAAGGCTGCTACCATTGCTTTACCAGCACTTTCTTATAAAGAAAAAAAAATTCCTACTTTACTGACTGTACAGTTTTGTTAATTATAAAGCCTTTTAAAAGTGCTGATAATTTTAAATAGTTAAGTAGTTGGTAGTAGGTTAATAATTTAAATTTGGCAGTTCTCATTTTCTCATGCATAATTTCTTAAAAATAAGGATGTGTATTTGTTTTGATGCAGATACAGCGATTTAAGGTCAGGAATTGCCTTAACTTTTCTGCAGAGTAATGTATTCAGTATATGTCTTGCAACTCTTAATGTACAAATTGAATTGCTATTTGAAATATATTGGTTGTTATAAATGAATGCCAAAATTTAATTTTTAGATTAACATTAAGAAGGTATCAAAAAAATTTATCAAATTTACTGAAGCAAATATTTGTTATCTCTGGAGTAGCAATTATTTATACATTTATAGGTTAATAATGGAAAAATAGGACTAATTTATGTTCTGAGCGGGGTACATCATTATCACTGAAAACAACTTGTTTTTTTATATTGTTTTAATCTTATGTTGATCAAGTGAGTATTTATTCTGAATTTTTATTAATAGTTAAAAGTGAGTAGAATAATATAATTCTTTTGGTGATCCAAATATAAATTTAATTGTACTACATTATATAATTTCATTTAAAATTCATTATTTTTACAAGCATTTTAATGTTATTTAAGAGACATTAATCTGACTAAACAAAGTTGATTTTATCTCCATTTTTTTAGCTTAGAAATGCAAATTTTTCAAAATGTAATTCAGGAAAAATACGTTAAAACACAAACTTCAGCTTTTTGGAAATACTAGTAATACTTTTATAGGAACTAAGATTAAAGTTTAATTTTTGTTACCTAAATGCCATGTTTAAAATCGTTTCATTCATTTTTAGAGAGAGGTGGAGAGAGAGAACATGGATATGAGAGCGAAACACCAGTTAGCTGCCTGATGCATGCCCCCCACCAGAGACTGAGCGTGCAGCCAGGGCACCCTCAGCTCTGGTGCCTGAGATAATGCCCAACCAACTGCGCCACACTGGCCAGGGCTAAAAACTTGTTTTTAGATGTTCTTGATACTTCACCTGATGGGATATTCTGTTTTAATCTTTGATACAATTTTTTTGGCAATCTAATTTATTTTGTTAACTTGTTCAACAGATTATAAGCAACTACATGAAAGGCTGCTTAAAGGAAAGAAACTGTACAAAGAATATTATTTCTAGAATTTAGTTTGTTGTATAAAATGTTTAATTTCTCTATTGTTTAAATATTCTCCTAATGTTATTACCAAGTACTCAAATTTGAAGGGCATTCAGTCGACTTATTTTTTCTCTCACATTCCACAGATGTGTTCAGAGCAACATTGTTTTGTTGACGCAAGCCTTTCGAAGAAAGTTTGTCATTCCTGACTTTATGTCTTTTACTTCTCATATCGATGAGTTGTATGAAAGCGCTAAAAAGCAGTCTGGAGGAAAGGTAACATTTTTAATGTGAAGATTTTCCTAAACCAATCACTTAATAAATTCAACTCAACTTGAGGTATAAAGAGTAAAATTGTGTAGTTTTCTTATGTTTTGCTAATAAATGAAGCCATTGGATAAAGTACTTTTAACATTTAAATATTTGAGTTTGTTATTTTGGCTAACAAGTAAGTTTACAAACTCTTGATTTTCAAATGATTGAGATGGCTTTAAATCTCTAATAAAAGTAACTTTACTGGGAATTTCTGCAGATATGATATTCTCAAACATTAAATATTTTCAGTTTTAAAAATCCTCTAAATAAAACTAAGGGTTATTTAATTTATTTCTTCTCCATATTGAAAGATTTTAGACAATGAAACCCTACTGGTATGACCCTGATTAAAGAAATTCTCTATTTCTTTCCTAGGAAGAGAGAGTGCTTTGGAAAACGGGATGGTGGAGACAGAAATCACTTAGATTTTACCTATAATTCTCAAATCTGTTGTGCCCTTAGTTATTATGAATATTGTCATAAAAGACTACAAAGCCACCAAGTGCTATAAAATTAAGTATTCATTGGTGGAAACTAAATTGAGATAAAATTTTTGGTAGACGAAAGTATTATTTTCTTGTATTAAATCTGTTAATTTCTAATATTTTGATTAGGTTGCAGACTATATTCCTCAACTAGCCAAGTTCAGTCCTGATTTGTGGGGTGTATCGGTTTGTACAGTAGATGGACAGAGGTAAGTTTATTTCAAATCCATGAAAACCAGTCATTTGTGAAGTACGAGGTCAGTTGCAAAACATGCAGGATTTTATGAAGTTTATGAAAGTTGTCTTTGGGAAATGCTTACACTACAGGCACAGGCACTGACAGACGAGGGTCTAGCACAATTATAGAAAGGATACGGATGTGAGGTTACTTCAAAGAGAATGATTTGATTTTAAAAACCAGTGAATTAAGGAGAGGCCCTTGGAAAAATGGATGAAGTCTGCAATATTTTTTTTGTCAGTTAAAAAGAAAAAACTTTTTTTTATTTAAGGACTTAGCTCAGAGGTATCACCCAAGGTAATTCTTTTTTAAATTAAAATATAACATAAAGTAAGATATGCAACACCTAAGTGTATACAACTTTATAGCACAGTTGTAATTTATCCTAGATTTTGTGAAAAGTAACAGGTCAGTTAGCCTTATAATTTTAGGTTTTTTTCTAAGAAAATGTCCAATTAAAGCTTTCATTCCCCATTTGTTAAATTCTGATATGAAGTGCCTTTATTCTAATCTTTTCATTATTTCTTCTTATTTTCCTCAAGTATTTATAATAAAAAAAAACACAGTTTAGCCCATTCATTTTTGAGATAAGGAATCTCAAGCCCAGAGATCATATAATACTGGAAGAATCGAAATTAGAACCTAGGTCTCTTAACTTAGTGCATTTGACTAAATGTTCATCTAGTCTATTCACTGAGCCAAACCAGTTAGTGTTCATCTAGTCTATTAACATTTTATCCTCATCTGGGCCTGTAAAATATACTAAAATGCCATGAAAGGACACAAATCCAGAAAACGTGGCTTTATCCTGATAGAGCACATTCCAATAGTGAGGAAATGGTTTATCATGTAATGGAAATGTTTATATTTGGAGAAAATCATTACTGTGTAATGCTTGCACATGGCTTTTCTCTTAAACATTGTGTATAGAGGTGATTCTTTTAGTTTAGTTTTCTTATCTAGAGAATTTTAAAAGACAACTTTGGACTGTTTTTGTTTTTATTTATCCTCACCCAAGGATATTTTTCCATAGATATTTTTTTTCTTTTCCTTTTTTTTTTTTTTAGTGAGAAAGAGGAAGGCAGGGAGAGGGAGGAAGGGAGAAAGAGAGACGTTGATGTGAGAGAGACACATCCATTGGTTGCCTTCTGCTTGTGAGCCTGCAACCATAGTATGTGCCCTTGACTGGAATCTATATATGTAAAAGCCTAAGGAACCATTTTGACTGGTCACTGTAACGTGCACTGACCACCAGGCGGCAGATGCTCAAAGGAGGAGCTGCCCCCTGGTAATCAGTGCACTCCCACAGCCAACGTTATGTGACCAGCTAACCTCCCGCGGTCTCTCCAGGCCAGATGGCCCCTGTAAGCCTTGATCGCCAGCCAGGCCTAGGGACACCACCTGTGTACAAATTCGTGTACTGGTCTCTAGTCAAATATAATGCAGATATCTCTCTGTTCTTAACACATTGCATACCACATAGAAATCTCTAAGACATATGCCAGGGACCGCACGTTTTTGGGCAAACTGCACGTTATTTAAATCCTCATAATGCACTTTAGGTGTTGTTGTCCAATAATTATAACATTTTTATTTACAAAAACAATTAAACAATTAAAGTTCCTAGTACTTTTTTAACGTATGGTACTGCGGTACGAAATGTGTTAAGCTTACATTATAATGGCGTCAGTAGGATTTTTCTATTTTTAAACCTATTCTCTACTTCATGTGTATCCCAATTTGGTAATATATAAAGTTTTGTTCTGTTTTTATGTACATGGTGATAAATGATAACTGTTAGTGCCAGCTATACTGGATGCCGTATATAATGGTGCTGGAACTGTAAGTAGATATGGTTGACAAGATGAAGCATTTATTGATAGTGTCTCAGAGAATGGTATTGAATCTAAATTGTGCTCCATTTAAAAATTAACTGTGGTTTAGCTGTGATTAAGGCTATGAGTAAAAAAAACAAGGTGACTAATTTCTAAAAGGGCTAAGTGATTTTATATGATTGAGTACAGGTTGGAATAAGGAGGGCTGTACCCGCTTGCCCTGAGGAAAAAATTTACATTATTTAATTACCTAATTTGGAATTATTTTATTACCCAAGTACTTTTAAGACTTGGCTTTATTTGCACTATTCCTCTTAAAATATACGTATATTTATTTTTTAATATCTAGGTAAATTTGTGGTTGAATTATAGGGAAACGGTTGCAAATTAGCATTAACATGTAAATATAACACCAATGATTCCAGTTTATCCTAAGTATTATTTAATCTTCCTTTAAATAGGCATTCTATTGGTGATACCAAAGTTCCATTTTGTCTTCAGTCCTGTGTAAAACCTTTGAAATATGCCATTGCGGTTAATGACCTTGGAACAGAATATGTGCATCGCTATGTTGGGAAAGAGCCAAGTGGATTAAGATTCAACAAACTGTTTTTAAATGAAGATGGTAAGAATTATATAAAAGTTGGTCAGAAAAAAGATACCTTTCCTATGTAAACTTCAGTGGGTCTTTTTTTGGAGGGGGAACATTAAAAGCATTCATACTTCATTTTTCACAGAATTCTGTGAAACCAGTGGATATGTTTTCATAACCTACTTTTTTAAATGGTTATTTTAGGCATCTCATACCACTGGAATAAGAAGATAATAGGGGTGGGGGCAGGATAAGATTTTTACTTTATAATCACATAGGGGAATAGCTTAAAGTAAAATCTCCCACTATCTGGAATTTGCTTTCAGAGAATTCATGGAGTGTAGCTGAGAGTGCTAGGTGTGACTTACTGTATGTTGGTAATTGTTAAAGCTAAAGGATAGCTATACATAGGTGTTTATATTTCTGCTTTTGTATATTGTATTAGGGGCCCAGTGCATGAATTTATGCACCTTGAAAGGAACTGTGGGCTGAGAGGCTGCAGTGGGCACAGGGGCAGGTATTGGCCAATCCTCCACACCTCTGCCTGGGCCCTCCCATCGCAGTCCCCTGGTCCCCTGTCTGCAGGCAGCCCCCATGGGCTGATGGTGCCAGCCCTACTCGCACCCACTGCTGGCGCGGGGCTGGTGCTGTCAGCAAGTACAAGCAGCGGTTCATGCCCCAGTCGCCCCTCAGGAGCCAGGGGGAGGTGAAGAAACCCTCAGCGGGTGCGAGAGCCAGGCGGGACTGTGCACACGGGAGCAAAGAATCTTCAGTAACGACCAGAGGCTCGACCCAATAACAGCAACCGATGCCCCACCTTGGTCTGGCACCCCCACTCACCTGCTCCACCATCCTGCCATGGCCGATGCCCACCATGTTCCGCGCACGCCCCTTGGTGGTCAGCACATGTCATAGCGACCAGTTCTGCTGTTAGGTCTATTTGCATATTAGTCTTTTATTATATAGGATAGGATATATTTGAAAACTTCCATAATAAGTTTTAGGCGGTGGCCCTGATTGAGATAGTGTTTTTGCTTTTTCTGTTTGTAACATTTAATATTTGAAAGAAACATTTTGCATTAAATAGTTAGACAATTAACAAGCCTTATTACTTTACAGGGATCCAAAAGAAAAGGGAAGACAAAGGTAGTTAGTACTTTTGATCTGATAGCAGTTGGTGTTTTAAATCTACATATCAATCTATATATTTGTGGGGGTTTTTTAATGTTTCAGGCACATGCTAGGTTCCTCATTGTGTAAGTTAAGATAATTGAAGAAAGCAAGAGTGAAGGAATTCAGTAGTTGCAATAATGGTTTGGAGAAATACTTTTGTATTTTTTCTTTATTTTGGATAAAAATGAAATGTGATTTATAGTCATTGTTTTATTTTGTTAGTGAAGTTAGAGGGTATTTTCTCATGTTTCTTTTCCTAATTATTTTGAGAATGATTACATATTCTTTTATTATAATCTTTCTAATGTGATGCTACGTTTGACTATGAATATTACCATAAACTCGTAACTTCAGTAAGGACAGTACATGCAGACGTACTTTATTTATTTATTAAACTCACTGAAATCAAGGTTTAATGTGGAAAAAAAGATTTAATATGGGAAGAACAAATATTTTTGTTCTAGCAAGATTAAACATTTTACAAGAAAAACTTAATATTTTTCTATGTAATGTAAGATAGAGTAATGTAGGAAGTTCTGGTGAATTGACTGGTGGTGGTTGTTTTTTTAATCCTCACTTGAGGAATTGCTTTCCTTGATTTTTTTCGAGAGAGGCAGGGGGAGAGAGAAAAATTAATTGGTTGCCTCCTGTACATGCATTGGGCCTCAGGGAATCACCAGGGCTGGGTGAACAGTGATTGTCAGGTTAATGGGACTCAGAATGCCTTTCTGCACCTGCAGCAGGAGGGCTCAGCAGTGAAAGCATGGCCTCTGCCAGCACTTGTGTCTGTGAGAAAGCTGCCCCTCCAGTCCTTGGCCCAAAGCCAAACAACTCAGTTCCTCCCTGTATGTATGTCCCTGGTGCCTTATGGGCTGCTGCCCCTGCCCTGGGGCTCAGAGGGAGTGAGTCCAAATAAATCCACATGCAGGCCCTTTAATAGGAGTGCCTGAGACTCTAGCAGCCCTCCATCTTAACT
>NW_006293349.1:3770767-3783028 GCF_000327345.1 Myotis davidii
TTTCACAGCCAGAAGTTATAGGGGTTTCTCTTCCTGCCACTGGAACCCTGGGGTGGGAGCTTGGTGTGCATCGATATGTTGGGAAAGAGCCAAGTGTGAGCGCCGGGCGGGATCCCTCAATTTTCAGGAGGCCTCTGAGCTGCGAGTTTCCCCTCCTAATTTTTAACCTACACATGTGGGTGTGGGACTAGCCTGTTCAAATCTCTGCCCCTCCTACCAATCTCCATTTGGCTTCTTTATGTCCTTAATTATAGGACTTCTGGTCAGTCAGAGCTCATGTCATTCTCAATAATGGCTGTACTGTAGTTTAGTTTTAATTATGATGTGATCTTTGGAGGATGCCAGTACCATCTTTACCTATTTAAGCGTTATGACTTGCTGGGGTGCTGGTGCTATTGTTATCCTAGTTTACAGATGGGAAAACATGCACAGTGAAGATCAGTTAGTTGTCCATAGTCAAATAGCTAATAAATGGCAGAATTAGAAAATTTGGATGCACTCTTAACACATTGTATGCGGGAAATGTATTTATACGTTTTACTTATATGTTTTACGTTGACTGGTAGTAGAGTGCGGGACACGTATTAATACGTTTTTTATAGACTAGTGGTAGAATGCAGGTAACATAAATACGTAAACTAAAGTTATCGTAATTTTACTGAACGTTGCCATTTGCGCAAAAAATTAGCAAAAATGGCCCACGCCACCTGTTAGCGCGCGATAAAAACTACCCGCAAACAATGTGTTAACACGCAGCACTGCCTTCTGTACATGAATTTTTGTTCACGTATACAATTATTACTAGAGGCCCGGTGCACGAAATTCGTGCACTTGGGGGCGGGGGGGGTCCCTCAGCCCAGCCTGCGCCCTCTTGCAGTCTGGCAGCCCTGGGGGGGGGCGGTGTCCAACTGATGGCTGGAACAGGCCTATGCCAGCATCCTTAGCTCTGCCGCGGAGGTGGGAGAGGCTCCTGCGCCGCTGCTGCACTCACTAGCTGTGAGCCCAGCTCAGGGCTTCTGACTGAGCGGTGCCCCCTCTGTGGGAGCGCACTGACCACCAGGGGGCAGCTCCGGTGCTGAGCATCTGCCCTCTGGTGGTCAGTGCATGTCATAGCGACTGGTCGTTCCACAGTTTGGTCGATTTGCATCATCTAGGATAGCAGCTTCCTGGAGGTGAAAGTGATTTTTAAGTGCATTCTCCATACTCCCTACCATCCCCCCCAAAACTGTGACAGTGGCTTACATAAAGAAATAGGTACATGTTCCTGGGGAAAAACTATGCGTCACAGAAAATGATATCAGGTATTCGAAATAATGCTGTTGCTTTTATGTGTTACAGATAAGCCACATAATCCTATGGTAAATGCTGGAGCAATTGTTGTGACTTCATTAATAAAGGTAAAATGGTGACGTTTCCTTTTTACCTAGTACATCTTTTTAATAACTAAAGCATAAATGTGAATTTTGGATTATTTATGTAGAACTGTAAAAAGTTTTCTTTTGGTGTTAAATTACTCTTTTGGTATAAAATTAGGATATCTATTAATGTAAAAATAAATGATACAATTTCAAAACAGATGACTCATTGTAAATTTCAACAGTTATTCTTGATCTGAAGAGCTGGCAAAAATTCAAAAAGTCTCTGCTGAACAATAGGCACAAGTTTTTCTTCTTAAAGTTTTGGGTTTTTTTTTCTTTCTGTTCCTTTTGGCTCTTTTAAAATGAACAGATGTAAACAGAGTTAAAAACATTTTATTGTTTAATGTTTGTCATCATATGTAGGAACAAATGTTCTGGTACTTTGTGTTAAGACAAAGTACATTTACCCTTGAATATTCTCAAGTCTTTGACATTTTCATGAACTTTAATTATGATTTTCATTTAAACTTGTTTTATTTGGTTTACTTCAATCATACTAGTATAATAACTAAAGTAATTAAGACTTAATTCCAATTATTAAGTTACATTATTTTTTATGCTTTGGTTTGCATTGTATGTTTTAATTAAAAAAATTTTTCAGTGTCTGGTTTGCCTTAATAATTGGAAGCTCTATTGTAATGTTTGAAATTAGTATTTGAAAATAGTTCTGTTGTGTGGTATTATTTAGATTTTATTATGTACTTTAGTTATAGTCAAGTAAGTTTCATTTGTGTTTGGAACATTTATGTGCTGTCTTAGTAAATCTGTGCTGTGTGTTCCAAGCTTGAAAAAGTAAATGTATGGCTTTGTAGGTGTGTGACTGAGGATGGGATATCTTGGCTAGACAAAGAATGTTTGAATATAAATTATGCTCTTGGCCCAATTAATGAAAATTCATCTACTTTTGTATGCTAGGAATCCTCTGTTTCATGAATTTTATATGCTCATGAGAAGAGGCCTTTAAATTATAAGACTAATCTTAAGAATATGTATGTCTATTGACCCACTTAATCCTTGTAACTCTAATGACATAGGTAATATAACCAAGTGTTATTTTTTAATGTAACTAATTCAGTAAGCTCTGGAAATTTTCATTTTGTCCATTATAGCATCTAGTTATTTATGATCGTTTTGCATAGGAGAAAAGTTGTCAGTTTGAGGCGAAAAGAAACTATTTGTCTCTTCTAGAAAATTATAATATGAATATAGCTAGGCACAGCCCTGCCTTCAGGTGGCTTACATTATAGTGTGGAGTATACACAAGTAAATGGGCCCTTACCATGCAGTGCAATAAACACTGCAATGAGAGAAAAGTCTCATTAATAATTGTTAGATTTGAATAAGTAACTTGAGTTAGAGGTGAGCAAATTTATAATAATATATTGTATGTGTTAATAGTGCTTAATGAAAAAACAAGAAGGGTTCTGAACCTTTTGTGGATCTTCCCAGAAAAAATGTTCACATACCATGATTTTATGTAACTTTTTGGGAGTTCACAGACCCTTTGAAGCTGATCCATGGATCCTAGTTTGAGCTCTTATGCTGGAGAAAGATTAATGTGGCACAACAATAGTATCAAGAAAGGGCATATGCAAATGCCTTCCCTAACTCCATTCATCTTGTGTTTAATGATTCCTGGGTTTAATATACCACACTGCAAGGCCACGTGTGGGAAATGCATGTCTGGTCATACCATACTGTCACTTCATTAGTTTCACTTACCATGTTCATTCACAGCCATGAACTTCACATTAAGCCATATTAACGTGAGCACTTAGAAACAGAGTTAAAACACACATACACAAGTGTGGTTCAGCGTCCAACAGAGCAAAAATTTAACTGAGTCATCTTGTACTTACAAATTTGATCATGATTTTAAATTTATAAAAGTTTAAGTTTACTGGAAATGAAGCTTTAGGGTATGGTTTATAGTTAAGGTCACTTTAAATTTTTATTTTGATTGTTTTTTAGAAGGTGTTTCACAAGGGTTTTTTTTTTTTTAATGATCTTTATCTAAATCTAGAGATACATCGGGGTAAAGTTGGTGTACCTCTAAAACTCGCTGCTCCAGTATATAATAGACTCTTCAAAAAAGAATTCAAAACTCTTATATTAATTGTATGTAATCTCTACAAGTTATATGACCATGTAATGTTTATGAGTTGGTCATTGAAACTGGGGTAAGAAAACCATAGCCGAAAGGTTCTTCAAGCCCAGCACCCTCACTTTAACATGTGCAGTGAAGAAATTGCATGGGTTTTAACTGCAGCAGAATCGGGCTTGAGCTAAATCTCCTGATTATTCTGTTTGCTGTTTCTGTTAATTACATCTTTGTCTTTACCTGCCACAGTTATATTGTCCAAGAAGTAGAAATTTTATTTTCTGAATTTTAATTTATACAAACGATACAAATTTACTGGCTTAAAAGTCACGTCTGATTTTCAGTGGTGCATGGTCATTCTTGAGACAGTAGTGGATGCTCACTACCTGTAGACCTAGGCCTTTGCTCAAGGAGCACCCAGAGCTTGGGTATTTTATCACGGCTACGAGATAGGATTCTCTTTTTTAGCTTTTTGTTAATGTCCTTCAAGCTATGTTTTTTCCTTTCAAATTCAAAACTTTATTATGGTGCTATTAAAATAGTCTCTTCACGTTACTTCCATTCACACACACACACACACACACACACACACAAAGTAGAGTCTTTAGTAAGACTCTTTATTTCATAATTTTGTAGTATTGATATTTTTTCCTTGTAGGATTGGTGGTGATCCTCAGGAAATGGGGCAAGAGGCAGAACAAGTGTTCAAAGGATTAGCAGATTGTGGAGAAAAGGAGGATTTGGACAGAAGCAACCTGTTGCATAAATTCTTAACTACTAAACTTGTAGGAAACCGCCAATATTTAACATGTTAAACAAAGCTATATAGGTAAATACCTTCATAAAAGAAATGTCATTTTGTACATAAAAAATAAATAAATAAAACATAAAGGTACTATACTTCCTCTCTTTTTCTCTATGGTAGCTATTAAATTTAAAGGAATACTTTGTGATGTAGTTTTATTGGATGATGATGATGTGATCACTTGATTTAAAGAGGAAAAATAAATTTGAAAGGGGCACTGTTATTCTGGGTGGAATAGTAGTATTCTTACGTAATTTTTTTCTTTCCAGTGGTAAAACTTTGCATGTAGCTGTAGTTTGAAAGTTAAGCCTGATAATAATAACTTGAGGATTAGGGCATGAAAAACGAGGATAACATATTATAAGATTATTGCCACACTTCTGCTTTTTTATCTTAAAAGACTTACATTGTCTTTGTTTATGTATCTATTCTAGTGGTAGTTTCCAGTGTTTGTCATTTGAAGAAGCTGTTTTTTAATATCAGAAGTATTTTTTAATTTAAAAAATAAGAAGTTTGTTTCCCTTCTTTCTCTTAAAATGAGTTAATCATGCTCCATGAAAATCTGCTTGTTGCGATGCTCCGTTTGGTTATGTCAGCAGTAACCTGTCAGGCTGGCTGGGAAGCCACATTTTTAAGGTGGTTTGTGGCTCTGGGAGCAATTGATGATGCCTTGGACTTGCTGACATGCATAAGAAAGGGTTGTATGGGTTTATTACTTCATGTTTATATCACGTTGGTGTATTTGAGGTTTCTTTTAAATGAAAAATAATTTATTGCCAAACAGTTCACTTCTTTGTTGCTTTATTTTTAAGCAAATTTATTGGTTTAAAAGTTACATCTGATTTTCAGTGGTGCATGGTCATTCTTGAGACAGTAGTGGGTGCTCACTACCTGTAGGCCTAGGCCTTTGCTTAAGGATCACCCAGAGCTTGGGTATTTATTTTATCATGGCTACGAGATAGGATTCCATTTTAGCTTTTCGTTAATGTCCTTCAAGCTATGTTTTTTAATCTATGAAAAAACTAGTTTTAGAACATTATTTTTTATCTGTAATACCTATTAAAATACTCCAAATATTTAGCTTTTAAAGCATTCTCTTTAAAGCAAGATTAAACTTGGGAGTATTTTATAAAATTTTCAGTTACTTTGTTTTGCCTTACTTCTAGGCGTCTTTTCTCTAAGATCTATAATTGTCGGTTGGCTTTTATATCCATATTTTATGGATGGAATCAAGTTATTTATATAGAAAAGAATGGATTAATGCAGCGACTTTGTCATTTTTATATTAAATTTATTTCTGTTAACAGTGATATTTTCACCTGTTAAATTGTAGCATACATGATTCAGTTCATGAGTATTTTGTAAAAATGGGTTGTAAAACCACTCTAGTAATACATTTTATCAGCCAGTGTTGAAACACTGCCTCTTTATCAAATTTTCATTCATAAAGTTTTCTTTAAAGGAATGTAGATTCTTTAATATCTTTGATAGGTATGTTTATAGAAAAATAAATATATATAATTTTGTAATCTCGATCTGATTACTGCCCTTTCAAACAAGCCATGTGGTTTGCTTTTTAAAAGTCATTTGGTCAGCTCTGGCTGGTTTTGCTCAGTGGATAGAGCGTCGGCCTGCAGGTCCCAGGTTTAATTCCTGGTCAGGGCACATGCCCAGATTGCGGGCTTGATCCCCAGTGTGGGGAGTGCAGGAGGCAGCGGATCCACGATTCTCTCTCATCATTGATGTTTCTTTCTCTCCCTCTCCCTCCCTCTCTGAAATCAATAAAAACATTTTTTTAAAAAAAGTCATTTGATCAGTGGATTAGAAATTTAGTAAGTATATTTTGTCCAACTTATTTTTTTTAAAGTTTTCCTGCTATACTTAATGTAACTTTTAAAGATTAAAATAACACGATATATAATAATGCTGCAGTGATTTAAAACTGGAATAAACATATTTCTGGTCATAGGGTTTTTCCCCCAAGAGTAAAAGGCGTGCTTTAGATTATCAATTTTCAAATCTCAGTTTTTATATATGCTTTTTTAGAAGTTAATCTGCCTTTAATCTAGGTTTCCTCCCACTTCCCAAAAGAAAGGTATACTTCTCATGTGTCCCAAATTTTACCATGGTGCACTGCTTCCGGTTCTGAAAACCTGTGGGCCACCAACAAAAGAGAACATTTGGAATAGTGGAGTCAGTGGTAGTGAGGATGTGAAGCACTGTAGTGACTGGGAGCAGGTCCTCTTATAATACCAGGTTGTTTCAGTTCTTTAGTTTCAGCAGAATAGAAGGAGGATCTAATCGCGGTGTTAGTTTTTGTAGCAGCAATTAACATAATTTTTGAGGATTATTGTGACTTCCGTATGTAATGAGATAGATGTGTAAAATACTGTGACATTGCTTTTTTTTTTTTAATATATTTTATTGATTTTTTACAGAGAGGAAGGGAGAGAGAGACTTAGAAACATCGATGAGAGAGAAACATCGATCAGCTGCCTCCTGCACATCTCCCACTGGGGATGTGCCCACAACCCAGGTACATGCCCTTGACCGGAATCGAACCCGGGACCCTTGAGTCCACAGGCCGACACTCTATCCACTGAGCCAAACCGGTTTCGGCATCACATTGCTTTTAAACCTTTTCTATTTCTATCTTCTCATCTGTTGTCAGTGATATTTCTCAACTTGTGCATTCGTAAAAATTTAAAATAGTGAAAGAATTAAACTCATTCTAGTAATAGAAAATATCCACTGATACATGAACTAATTAAAAATCAAATACTGTTTTAAGGGTAAAGAAAATATTCTCAAGGATGAATTTTGTAAATTAACATGAGAAATTATTAGCAAATAGACGTTTTCCCTTTAATATTTAATGAGAATCTTCAGACATACACAAAATAAAAGGGAAGAGTCTACCCAGCCCCCATGTGCCCATGACCATTTTAATTTTCACCCCTGTCCCTCCACACCGCTGCACCCACTAATTGATGATGAGGATGGTTTTTTAAGTTCACGTTTGCTTATTTGTTTGCAGGGTATTTATTCTATTTGTATGCGTAATTTTTTTTTATATATCTTTACAAATAAGTTCTATATAGTAACTTTTTCAAAATAAAAATAACATGACATCTTATGATTGTTTGGGTTCATGAAGTCTTTCCAAGAGATACAGGGGCAAATATATTTATTGACTTAAATTAAATGCTATTTCCAAGATAGATAATAAGAATAAATAGTAACCAAGTGCTTTTACATTTAAATGGGGTAAGTTTTGGAGAGAGTTTTTTGATTCAACACCACCATTCAAATATTTTATTTTGATTTTTTACATAATTTGTCTAGAACACTTCAAGTAGCTTACTCAAATTTTTTATAATGATAGGCATTGGTAAATATGAAAGTTTTTTAAAAAACCACAGGAACAAAACTCAATCGTACTTGATTTTCGTAAGCTACAGAAAGGTGGCCATAGTCTAGGATTCGAACAGTTTTTCTTTTTTCCTTTTCTTTTTTCTTTTTCTTTTATTAAACACAACAGGTGAATAAAGAAAATTTGTGTTAATTTTATAGGGCACAGTTTAGGTGAGAGAATGAAAGTTCAATATAACTTGTTTTACATTGATTAATTGTATAACCAGTAATCATGTGACATCACAATGCAAATGCTGACATCCTTTTCCAAAAGAGTTGTGATTCTTTTTGTTTGTTAGTTTTTTTGGGGTTTTTGTTTTTTATGCTTTTTTATAGGTTAAAAAGGTTTTTGTGGTTTAAATGTTGTTACATATTTTACAGCATTAGGATCTATGGAATATTTTGACAACTGCAACAGTTCAATGAAGTTGGTAATTTCTTCTTTTAATTATTTTTCATTGAACAGCTTCGGAGTTACATTTCTACATCCTGATTTCTGGTGTATTATAAGGAAAGAAAACTTAAAATATGTCAGAAGAACGTTTTAGAGCAAAGACATAGTGATTACAATATGGCTGTAGCTAAATTATCCTTGTATAAGTTTGTTAATAACTAATTTGGTGAAAAAATGTGGTGTTCTTTCTAGCTACTGATTATATATGTGGATTGTGCATTCTTTCTTAAAGTGATTTTTAGGATTCCACAGATTGTCAGCCACATTCTAATCTGCATATAAAGTGCAGAATGAACCTGGCTTTATTCAATTAAATAATACTCTCATGCAGGTTTTCCCCCCATACTAAAATTTTAATTACAATGTTTTGGATTTTTTGAAGGTAAAATTAAAATTTTTTATTTTTAAAACTATAGTTGTCAAATTATTTTATTTTGAACCTGTTTTAAACTTAGAGATGTATTGTTTCTTTTGGGTGCACATCACCAATTAATACGTTTGATTTCAGATCTACAACTTACTGCTTTGTAAACTTCGCTGAGGTAAAATGCAACCGTTTGGCTACTTGAACTGATCTACATTACATAGGTTTTACCTATTGACATTTGCAGTAGCTAACATGTCAGAAATAGAAGTGATGAAACAATACATCTTCTATATTCTGAATTGGCACAATGCTAAATACAGACGTAGCTAACTTTTTAGAGACTCTGAAATATGTTTTTTTATTTCAAGGTTTATTATATAACAAGTGAAATATTAAAAGTAGAGCTTTCTCTACACTAGTAAAATCTATCCAGAATGTTTGCATATACTAGAATTAAAAGATTAATTTTGCAACATAACTCATTTTTCTAACTATATATTGGTTTAAGGTTATTTAAAAAATATAAGTAGATTGCTCTTAATTTAAAACCATACTTACTTTTTCTCTAAGGGTGACACTTTATTTTAAGTTTTTTAAAAATATGGAATTAACATTGTCTAGCAGATTATCTGTCATGAAAGATACGGGATTTGGAGTAACTTGTATTTAAAATTCTATAACTATGGGTTGGGTAAAGTTATACTTAAAATAAAGCATTCCCTTTGTAACTCGGATAATTTTCAACATAGGATATTAATGAAAAAAATGTATATAATTTATGTAAATATTAGGTTACTTTAGAAGCATTTTCTAGATTTGAAAGTACTAATGCACAGTATATTAATTTTATGATAGTTTGAAATTTTTATATTATATTCATTTAAAACTTAAATGTGGTACCTTCATTAATGTTTTCATGTCTCATTTCTTTGTAGCAAGGAGTGAATAATGCTGAAAAATTTGACTATGTAAGTGCAATATAGAATTCAGTTTTCATGCTACATTCTTTATATCTTTGTTTTTTGATACTGACACCTTTAAATTTTGGTTTATAGGTGATGCAGTTTTTGAATAAGATGGCTGGTAATGAATATGTTGGATTCAGTAATGCAACGTGAGTCTGCTTTATGACTTAGGATTTTATAATAGGCCATTCCTCTTGTCTGCTTTTTATCAACCTCTCTCCTTAGTAAAAAAATATATGTGTATCTCTACGTGTACACACACACACACACACACACACACACACACACATTCTAGAGGCTTGGTGCACGAAATTCCTGCGCAGGGGCGGGGGGAGGAGTGGTGGTTCCTCAGCCTGGCCTGCGCCTGTTCCCAGTCCAGGGATGTCTGGCTGCCGGCTGGGGCCTTCCTTCATTCCACGCCACCTCCTGGTGGTCAGTGCATGCCATAGCGAGTGATTGAACTCCTGGTTGAACTCCCAAGGGGACACTTTGCATGTTAGCCTTTTATATATATAGATATGTACATTTATGTGGGTGGCTTTTATTCTAAACTCTTTGAAATTACATAAACATCATGACGATTCACTTTTAAATAACTTCACCTGTGTATCCTAGGAATATTTCCTATATAACTATAGTAGCATCAACATTTAAGGACATTATTTAACATGTGATATTAATCAATGTGTAGATGTCCCCAAATGTCCTCTAAATGCCATAAACTAATTAAGGAACTAATCATGGTCTCTTGTCTTTTAAAAGTAAAACAGTCTGCCTGCCTTAGTCTCTTGCTTTTAAAAATTTTATTAAATGACTTTTTTTTTAAGCGTGCCAATCACTTATTTTCTAGAGCAAGAATTACCTAACTTTTTCTGTGAAGGACCAGGTAATAAAAATTTTAGACTAGTAGTCTCTGGTACAGCTATTAGTTCTACTCTGAGTATGAACGTAGCCATATAAGCAAACCTTATTTATAAAAACAGGAAGCAAGTTGGGTCTAGCTCATGGGCTGTAGTGGATATTCTCTGTTTTTAGTAGGCCTGGTTGTTCCCTTGTGATTAGATAAAGTTGAAATACCTCTGGCAGGAGTTCTAATTGGGCGATGCTTTGTATGTTTCAGAGGGCAAACATTTTCAGGTTGTCTGCCTTACCAACTGTTATTCATCAGCTTCAGTAACTTTCCCAGGAAGCTTTTTATTAATTTCATCTCACCCTTCTGTGCTCTCATATATCCTTGAACTATTTCTATATCATGTCTTTGTCCCATTGTCACCATTAGACTCTGCCCTCCTTAAGACCTGGTAGAGTGACTTCACACTATTTCTCTTTTTTCCCATCAAGTCTGAAGATTTGCACAACTGCTCTCATTTTAGTCAAACTTCTCCCTCCAGGTCTATCATCACTACCTAAATTCAGGCTTCTTGTAATTCTCATTACAGTAGTCAACCTAATAACATCACTCATCCTTTCTTTTTCCCCTTTCCCAAACTGATGTCAGAACTAACCTTCTAAAATGTAGAGTTAACAAAGTAGCTTGTTTGAGAGCTTTAAGCACCCATTCCGTTGGCAATCAAGATCTATTACATTTCTTAGCATTTATCAGTCTTGATAATTTGGTCCTAGTCTCCTTTGTTAGTTTTTTTTTTAATTATTAACCTTTATTGTTAATAATTATTGTTAATTACAGAGGTCCCCACCCCCCATAGCTCCCCTCCACCCAGTTCCCACCCCGCCCAGGCCCTTGCCACCCTATTGTCTGTCTATAGGTAATGCATACATGCATATAAGATCTTTGTTTAATCTCTTTCCCCACACCCCCTTCCCTCTGAGAATAGTCAGTCAGTCAGTCATTTCCGTGCCCATGATTCTATTCCATTCACCAGTTTTATTCTGTTCATCAGATTATTTTACTCATTTGATTTTTTAGATTCAATTGTTGATAGATGTGTATTTGTTGCCACTTTGTTGTTCATAATTTTTATCTTTACCTTTTTCTTCCTCTTCCTCTTCTTGAAGAATACCCTTCAGCATTTCATGTAATACTGGTTTAGGGAGAGAGAGAGAAACGACCATTGGTTGCCTCTTGTATGCGCCCCAACCTGCAACCTAGGGTGCTGAGTAGGTGCACAGTCAGTGACGTGTGGTCCATGGACACGCACCCAGGAGAGGAAGGTGTGTGCACCTTCCTGTCCTTGCTTCCACCCAGCAGAGCTATGGAGCCTCCTAACGAGACACCCACGAGTCGGTGGTCCAGGGAAGCGGGGTGTTCGCAGAACGAAGGGTCCTCCCCAGCCTGCGGAAGCCGCCTCTGAAGGCACCGGAGGTCACGGGGCGGAACAGCGCTCCCTTTCTCGTCCACACCCACCGTCCAGACTGCAGAGGAGGCTCCTTGCCACCCTGTCCTGCCCTCAGCTTCATCCTCCGCCCTGAAGGAGGGAGGGGGCCAGTCACAGGCTTTGACAAGCAGTCACTTTAAAGGGAGACGCTCCAGGCTCTGGTTATGGAAGGAATGTAGCTGGCGGCCGGAGGAGGACGCTCGGAGTAGACATCCCTCCGGTTTCTCTGATTCGCTTGTTTCCCTCCCCCAAGGCAAATCAGGAAGGCATTCCCACCTGGGTCCCGTACAGAGTGTCCTCTCCCTCCCTCTCTGCAGCCACGGGCTGCCCTGGCTACGGAACGAGAGTATTTTGGGAGGTGGGGACATCGAGCCACAGGGCACTTGTCCTCCTTCCTCCCG
>NW_006293349.1:3783075-3800524 GCF_000327345.1 Myotis davidii
TGCAAAGTCAGCCACTGCCTGGGGCCACCCAGCAGGAGCTACAGAGAGATCTGCAGATTCCTCCTCTTTGTATCAGATTTGGAAGTGCCCAGACGAGGCCCAGCTGTGAAGCAAGGCAGGCTGGTGCTCATGCTGGGTCTTCGGCCTTTTGATAGGTTTGGGGTTCCCTGACCCAGCTGCAGCTTTTTGACAGGTTTTTAGGCCTGAGAAAGGACAGGCCCTTCATATGCAAAAGCCGTTCCCACAGCTTGGGTGGGGTTGTAAATTGTGTAGGGCGGCGTCTCAGGGAATCACCAGGCGGAGCAAACAGAAATGGCTGCCAGTCAGCCCTGCAACCAGAGAGGTCCCAGCACAGGAACAAAACGGCTCAGAGCACCTCCATCTGGAAGAAAGCCGCCCCCACATTCCTGCCTTGATGCCAGACAGTCCAGTTTCTCCCCATATGGATCTGGGTCCCCCAGAGTCTCGCCCAGCACTGGAGCTCAGAGCAAGCGGGAGCTTGTAATTGTAAACTCAGTTCAGGGTGCCAGCCTTTTAACCAGCCTGTAGTTCTTACTGCCCGTAGGAACTTCTGTCCCCAGCTCTGGGACCCTGGGCTGGGCTCCTGGTGTCGGGCTGGGACCCCTTGCTCCTCCCGGTGGCCTCCACAGAGGCTTTCTCCCTCCCAAGTGCAGCCCCCGTGGATGCCGGACCAGCCCATCCTGCACCTTCTCACCTCCCAGTTTCAGTGCGCTTCCTTCTTCAGTTTTCTAGTTGTAGGACTTCCGTTCAGCCAGCTTTCCAGCAGTTCTGGTTGATGGTTATTCTGTAGTTTTGTTGTAATTTTGGTGTGGTTGTGGGAGGCGGTGAATACAGGCATTTGCCTACGCAGCCATCTTGGTTCTCTCCTCCTTTGTTTGATGTTTCTCTACTCTTCTTCATAAATCCCATTTCCCAGATATGTCAGAATATTTGCTATTTTTCAATGAAATGCCGTATTTTATACCTGTACAACTTTGTTCGTGCTGCTGCCTGGGCTTCCATCTGAAATCTGTTAATCCAGTGAATGCTGTAAGGCCCATTTCATGTGTCCCCGCCTCAGGGCAATGTCCATGCATTCCCTTAGTTAGAATTGACTATTGTACTTTTGAGAGAGCTATAAAATTGTGCATTTTAATGGTGGAATGTTTGGTAATTAGCTTCTTTATTTAAAAAAAAAAAGGAGGATTAGAAAGAGCCTAGTTCCGTGGTCGGCAAACTGCGGCTCGTGAGCCACATGCGGCCCTGTGGCCCCTTGAGTGTGGCTCTTCCACAAAATTCCACGTGCAGGCGTGCATGTACAGTGCGATGGAAACTTCGTGGCCCGTGCGCAGAAGTCGGTATTTTGTGGAAGAGCCACACTCAATGGGCCAAAGAGCCATATGTGGCTCGCGAGCTGCGTTTTGCCGACCACTGGCCTAGTTTATTTTTAACCTTTTTACGGCTGGGAAATTTAAGATGGAAAGAGGTGTCACTGAAATGACTTGCCTAAGGCCACATGGCTAGCAGTCTTGACCATGAGGTCCATGTTCTTTATACTGCACTTGCACATACAAATTAAGCTTCAGAACCATACTTTTACAAAACATAAAGCAAATGTTATTTTTTCTTCTAGGTTTCAGTCTGAAAGAGAAAGTGGAGATCGAAATTTTGCAATAGGATATTACTTAAAAGAGAAAAAGGTTTTTAACTTTTGTTCTATTTCGTTATTCTTTTAGTTAATAAAATATATGAAGATACATGCTAAGAACTCGACAATCGATTTTAAACAGTTATCTACTATTTAAGATTTAAAATTTTTTGCAAAATAACCTTGAGTTATGCTATCAAAGTGTTCATGTTATTAAAATGATTTGTATCTGGCAGTATTCAAATATTTGACTAGTTATGTTAATGCAAATTTGTGTAAGGATTCACCCATTTACTCAAATAAATGCCTTGCTATTGTTGATTACACTTGATTTTTTAAATTTTAAGTGGCTGGTCCAGTAACTTGGCTTATGAATTATGAATCAGTTTATCTTTGTCATTTAAACTAGAATCTAGAAGTCTATATGTGATGTTAGTTTGTTTTATTGTTCTTTGTGATTTCATGTTTATACCCTTTCTTAGGTTATGTGCTATTTTGTTCTCAATTAAAATAAAACATCAATTTACATTTTTAAAATTTAATCTTATATCTGCATTTTCCCCCCTGTGTTTCTATGTTTTTAATTGCCTTTCTTTTTTTTTTTTCAGTGTTTTCCGGAAGGCACAGACATGGTTGGTATATTAGACTTCTATTTCCAGGTAATTTACTTTAAATATATGAATTGTGTATACAAATAAATGGGTGTATCACTTAGCACAATATAGATATCTCTGAAATCTTGTCTGTGAGCTAAGAGAAAATACATTTCCCACTGACATTTGAAAGAATAAACTCATGAAAGATACTGTCATGTGTGTATCTCCTAAAAAGTCATGACTCGGGATGTAACGGAATATTTATTTCTGTAAACACATTCTATTTAAGAAGTGTCAGGAACAATTGACAACTTCTTGTTATGAATTGACCTCTGTTTTCTTAGCTTTTACATTTTGTTCGGAGGAGCTAATGACGGTTCATAGTTAGTTGCAGTTTCTCAGTTCGCTTCTGCAGTCACATAGTGGGTTTTCTTTTAAGGTAGAACAGCAAGCTCCACTCTCTTCAGACTCATCATCTGTTGTGGTATAGACTCAATTAAAGATAGTGTTCCTGGACATCCCTCCCCCCATACTTTCAGCTCATTCATTTTTATCACTTTAATACCATTAGTGCCTCTGATGGGTCTGTAATGTGAAGCTACATAGTAACAAATTATTAATTTCTAGCTTGCCTGTCTTTATTTTTGAAGATGCTTCAATTTTAACCTTTCAGTAATCTTAAAGAATTTATATTAGGGAAGTTGTTCTGAAGTAGATTTTGATAGAAGTCCAGATCACAGTTTGTTACCTGCCCAATGTGAAGAACTGTAAATTGTAAATTAAAAAAAGAAAAATTTGCGAAATCAAATAAATATTTGAATGTTACGAGATGGTTAAAAGGAGGCACTTTGCTTTAGGCACACATGATTCCAGGCCCCAGCTATCTTGTCATTTTAAAATCGAGATCTAACCTGGCCCCCTTTTAGCCATCTAACCTAATTTCAAACTGAGCCCCAGTTTCATTTTCTGTAGCATTTTTAAAAAATACGTTTTTATTTTAGAAAGGGGGAGAGAGAGAGAGAAAAACATTGATGTGAGAGAGAAACATTTATCAGCTGCCTCCTGCACACTCCTACTGGGAATGGGTCCCAAAACCTGGGCATGTGCCCTGACCAGGAATTGAACTAGCAACCTTCTGGGATGATGCTCAACCAACTGAGCCATGATGGCCAGGGCTGTAGAATATTTTTGACCTAACTTTCTGCATTGAAAATACCATGAGACTATTGGTGTGAAGTTTATTATTTAGTATAATATTTACTTTTATCCAGCAGCCCTTATTTTTCCCCCTAGCCCATATGAATTTCTTCTATATGTGTAAGTTCTTTTCCTTTGGTATACATATTTAACTTTGGCTATTACATGCTATTAAATCTGTGACGTTTCTACACTTCAGTGCAGAAACCAAGAGACAGCCACAGAAGTACTACTTTTTGTAGAAGGGCTGCATCTAATTAAACATTCATCAGGGTATCAGGAAAATACTCTTAAATTAGGATTTGTCGTATTAGGAGTGTATTACCTTATGACACACAAAACTCCAATTAATACTAAGTATAAATTAAGAAATGATTGTTAGAATTTAAATTTCATTTATTTTAGAAAGGTTTTCATGATTACATCAACCTTTGTCTTTGCTGTGTGAGTCAGGATAGTAACTATGGATTCTGTAGTTTTGGGGGAACTGGGAAGAGGTTTTAATATAAATAGGCAAAAGTGAAAGTCAGTAAAAAAGTGGCTTCCAGTCATTGCAGTTAATTAGTCTTTCTTTTTGCTGTCTTCAAACCCCTTTACGCCTCTTGTATGTAGATCTTGAGGTATGAGTAAGAGAGTTTCTAAGTCAGAGAACTCAGTTTTTTTTCTTTCTCTTTCTCTTCTCCAGGCCCTATTTCTCCTCTACTTTTCACCCATTTTGTTTGCTGTTAATTAAAAATTAAATAGACCATATTTATTGTTTTGGTTTTATGGGTAAATTAGGGTTTGGTATAGTAAACTTTTTCCATTAGTTTGATTATATTTAACTGCAAACATTTTATTGTACATTGTAACTGGGCTTTGCTTTTCTACATTCAGCACCCAGGAGATGGTTAAAAGGAGGCACTTTGCTTTAGGCACACATGTGTCCAGGCTAGAGCTGCCTTAGATTTTTCTTCACTGAGTCCTTTGCATGTTGCCATATGGGGATGCTGAGCTTTGTTATAGGCAAAATGTCAGGCAATTAGCATTTTTTTTCTAAAGTGGCAATTTCTTGTGTAGGTGTACCTAGTATACTGCTTTATCTAAAAAATATGTCATGTCTCCTTTTTTCCTATTGAGTTAATAATTATGTTGGTGAATCTTAGAGAAAGCATTAAATATTAAGCAGTTCTGAATATTACATGGAGCAGTTACAAATACAGTGGGGCCTTGACTTACAAGTGTCCCGACTAACGAGTTTTTCGAGATACGAGCCGTCTCTCGGCCGAAATTTTGCTTTGAGTTGTGAGCTAAAATTCAGGTTATGAGCCAACTTCAGATACCCCACTGCTAGTTGGCGCAGCGAATGTCACAGTGAAGGCCACAACATCAGCCCAGCATTCAATTCATTGTAATGGTGAAAATTGATTTGACATACGAGTAATTTGAGTTACAAGCTCTGTCACGGAACAAATTAAACTTGTAAGTCAAGGCCCCACTGTACTAGTGTGTAGGACAGCCGTGGGCAAACTATGGCCCACGGGCCGAGATGAATAAAACTATTGAAAAAAAAGACCGTACCCTTTAATGTAATGATGTTTACTTTGAATTTATATTAGTTCACACAAACACTCCATCCATGCTTTTGTTCCGGCCTCCGGTCCAGTTTAAGAACCCATTGTGGCCCACGAGTCAAAAAGTTTGCCCACCCCTGGTGTAGCACCTGGCTCTTCCTAGCCTACTTCTGCCGTTAAAAGACTGAATAACTGGGAAAATCAGAATAAACCTTAAAGGGGCTAGAACTTTGTTCAAATGAAAATCTTTAGAATGTCAAGTTATATTAAAATGACCCCTTTGGGATCATTTCAGATCTGTATGAAAAGCCAGATAAAATAGATTATCTTAGAAATCAAATGCAGTACTAAAAATAATGTGAGCCTAGATTTTCAGAATTCATTTTTTGCTTCCTTTTAGTTGTGCTCCATTGAAGTAACGTGTGAATCAGCTAGTGTGATGGCTGCAACACTGGCTAATGGCGGTTTCTGCCCAATTACTGGTGAAAGAGTACTGAGCCCAGAAGCGGTGCGAAACACGCTGAGTTTGATGCATTCCTGTGGCATGTATGACTTCTCAGGGCAGTTTGCTTTCCATGTAAGTTATTGTTTAATCTTAATTTTCTCTGTCAAGAAGCTAGTCTGGACTAGTTCTTTTAAAACTGCAGTTTGAACTTTGCTTCTCAAATTGTACATTAATTTTTGAGAGAGAGGCTTGTTTTCAAGGTTAATTTGTTACAGAATTGGTAAGGAATAGAGTTACTGTTAAGCAGTCTATCAGGTGTTCTTAAGAACCTGAAGTTTTATTTATAGAACCTCATCACTTCTTTTAAGGCATTCCAATATACAAGGTTAGTATAGACTGCTTTCACTGTTAATGTTTAAGTTCAGAAATAGTGCATAATTGTGATGTTTAACATTTTTGGTTAAATCCACAGATATTTTAAAGGACATAAAGTATATTAAAGTTAAAACTTAAAAATCTACTGTTTTAAGTTCTGTTGTGCATTTGCCACTTGTAAAATGTGTAGATTTTTTATTTCAGTCTGTTTATATCAATAAGCAAATGCCCTAAAATGATTATTTTATTTTAAAACAGACTTATTTAATGTTATGCATCACTCAACTTTAATATTTATCAATACATGACCAATTTTGTCTCATCTGTATGTATACCTGCTTCCTCCACCCTTGTCATAGTTGCGTCTGTAATTCTAAGTGATAGCAGCTCTTAAACCCACAGCATCTTTCTTACATAAAAAAACAAAAAACCTTAATCCTTAATATCATCGAAATATTTCATCACTATTCAGGTCTGTCTTCTAAATTATTTTTTTTCTCTTTGTCTTAGGCTACAAATAGTGCCTTACAATTATGATTGGTTGTATCTCCCTCTATTTTTCTTCTTTAATCTATAGTCTTCCGCCCTGCCTTCTCTCTTTTTTCTTGTTATTTTGGGTTGAAAAAACTGGGTCATTTATCCTGTACAGTTTCTCACAGTCTAGATTTGCTGATGCTCTTACTGTCCGTTGTATTCCTTGTGAATCGGTAGATCCCATTCAGGTGAATTTTTTGTTTAACTTGGTTTTATATAAGATTATTTGTAGCAAGAGGAACTCATTGTTTGAATGTTAGTAAGCCATTAATTTTGTCTTTTATCATAATTATTATCAAGTTTTGCATAATGTAAAGGTAAATGTCTTTAAGAGGATTAACTTGAATTACCATCTTATCTCTATTCTTCAAAATTTCTCTGACATTATACCACAGAGAATCTTTTAAGAAGATAGAAATTCTCATTATTTTTCTAGTCAAAATATTTGTTGAAAATCATTTTTACACTTAAGCAGTACATGTTTATTATAAAAACAATTAGAAAATGTAGGCACAAAGAAAAAAAAAAACAGCCCACAAATTAGAATATCTTTCAAATTTTTCTACATTTAAATACATCCCAACTGTTCAATATCTGTCTTTCTTTTACCATATTATAAGCATGTTGGTAAATGCCCACAACATTTTTAAAGTTGGAATTCTGTATAGAAATAAATACACCATGACTTTTAAGCCATTTATGTTATTGTTGGACATAATAACTTGTCTTATTTTAAAATGTTAACATAAATGGTCCTTTTTTCAAATTACTTTCAGGTTGGTCTTCCTGCAAAATCCGGAGTTGCTGGGGGCATTCTTTTAGTTGTCCCAAACGTCATGGGCATGATGTGCTGGTCACCCCCTCTGGACAAGATGGGCAACAGTGTGAAGGGAATTCACTTCTGTCACGTAAGCATGTGTTCTCAACGGAAATAATGATCATATAACTTGAGCCATCTTATGATTCTATTTTTTTTTTTTTTACTCATTTTCATAGTTTATTAGTTATTGGCACTCTGCCTGCCTGTCTGCCAGTTACTAGGTAACCATGGTAGCACTCATGGTTACCTAGCACTCATAGAGGGCTCCCCTAGAACCATTCTCACAAAAAATTAATTTTCTTTGATGCTTGTATTTTACTATTTATGGTTGTAATTACTTTTTGGTTTCCAAAAGCTCAGCAAAACACACCAACTTGGAGAAGTAATTTGAAACCCAATATAAATTAAGATTATTATAGTGTATTGTATCATCTTTAATCTTGCATGGTTGAATAACTTTATCCATAAAAGTATTTTTTTTTTTTGAGGAAACAGGCACTGCAATTTAAAATTATTACACTTCTTGACTAGTTCAGTGTTTTATGTTGTGACCCAACTCTTGCTAATATTTTAGCTTCCAGCTTATTTACAGTTATTACTTCCCAGGGTCTTCATTTTTTCTCCAGACTTTATTAATTAAAACTCTGATTTATCTTTAGTTTCTTATTTTCTATAAAAATTAGAGAATGATACTAGATTGTTTGCAGATTATAACAGACTGTAATCAGAATATGTATTTGTTTTTTTGTGGTGTTTTATTTTATGGTTATTTGAAAGAATTCTTTCATATGGCCTGTTACTATAATGCTCACTTTATAGGAAATGAAAGTTAAACAAGTTGAGTCGCTGAGTCCTGTGATCATGCTAGTAAGCAGTGATCTCAAAATGTGAAAATGTGTATCCATATCCTTTTCTTCTATTTCAGTCCTCTTCTTGATGGATCGTGTTGCTTTAGTAACATGCAGAAGTGCTTTGTAGGAGATAGTAGTTAAATTGGGCTGCATTCTTATAATTTATTCAGTTATGAAGAAACAATAGTCAGTGAATAGCTAATTTCTTATACCTGGCTCTGTTTATTTACAGGATCTTGTTTCTCTGTGTAATTTCCATAACTATGATAATTTGAGACACTTTGCAAAAAAACTTGATCCTCGAAGAGAAGGTGGCGATCAAAGGGTAAGCTAAATTCTTATTTAGATTGTTATGCAATATTTTTTTAAGAGAGAGAAAAATGAGACTCACCAGTTTAAATAAAATTTAGTGTAATTGGTAATGGCCTCATATCTGTACTGATCGCAAACAAGTGTAAAACAAATTGTTCACATTTTTATCCTGGGCCAGTACTTCGTAGATATTAAGTATTGATGTTTTACTTAAATTGAAACTGGTTAGCCTAACAGCAGGGTTTCCTCTCTTCCCATTTTTTGCTATTTTAAGCAATATTTTAAAGACTTGATTCTGCCAAGACACGTTAGAAAGCGCTACATGCTGTAAGAAGAAAGCCTGTTTTTACTCTTAATACTTGTCTAGAATTATATAGTCTTGGAATGAAGTTTACTTTGACGTGGATGGATATGTAAATGGAAGGGGATTATGGTATTACAGTATTAGTGAGACACCATACAAAGCCTCATAAGTTTTATAACCACTATTGTTGAAATATTTTTCTACAAAAAGTGTTTAATGCAGTATCCCTGATACTCGTACTATTTTTTTATTAGTGTGCTTGGCTTCATATTACACAAACACACACACTAGTTGTTTAGAGTTAGATTAGGAATCAGGACTTAAATTTCAGGAACAAGATTTTTTTTGTTTTCATTGTTGTTCACTGAAGTAAGGAACTTGTTTTGAGTTTTAATTAAATTCCTTTGCAACTGTATGGAAAATGTATGTCATAAAATTACCTAATTAGACTTGAAGCTTATATGAAGCACTTATAGGTAGAAAGAAAATCTTTTAATGCATAAACTAAGTAAGTTTTCATGTCATTAGTTGCAATCAAAGTCACTTATAATAAAATATGAAAATTAGAACCAACACAGTAGAAACTCCCATGAGAGTCAACATGAATATGAATAACATGAAGCTAACATCAAATGGTGGTGGGTGAAAATGTGAGCAGATTTTAATAACATTCACTGAAAAATACCATTTTATAGCTCGGACCTTTCTTCACTCAAGTGCACTAATAAATTATGTATGTTGCTTGAACAACTAGCATTCCTTGGGACCATTGGACTGTGAAAGTCTCCAACAAGAACTTGCTTTAAAAGAGACAGTGTGGAAAAAAGTATCACCTGAGTCAAATGAGGACATCTCTACAACTGTAGTTTATAGAATGGAGAGTCTGGGCGAGAAAAGCTAAAACAGTGGGCGCTAGTTTCAGAGTGTTCTTCATTTACCTTTCACACATCTTTAGTGTTTTTGCATAATATAAATATTTATATGAGTTTTTTGTGTTCTCAACCTTTGCTGCTAAGCCATAAAACTTTTTCTCCTTTTAGTCTTTGTGTAAAGGTAGATTTGTCAGTTTTTAAAAAGTATTTATAAGTAAAGCAAATTTGCTTTATTTTAAAAAACGCTAAAAGGATTTAAAATTTGTCCTGGTATAATTAAAAATTGAATTATGGAGTCAGGTAACCCCATTTAAAATAGTAATAGAAATTTGTAATTTTTTGGTTCTAAAACCCACACATTGAACTTATCAGTTTCATTACATTCTCTTTCTTCTTTTCCAGTTTTGAAATTGACATGTCTTTAGTGGCAATAAAAAGTATTTCTAAGCTAAAAAGAAAACTTAAAAAGGTAAAATAATGAATCCCAAATTTTTTAATATAGCAGATTATAAAATTAGCTTATGTTTACATGTCATGCCATTTTTAGTGATAGATTGGCTTTAAATTTTAAAAAATTCATTTAAAATTTTACCAAACACTTTATAAGTCTTGTCTTTGCCTTTTTACTTTGCAACTCCTATGTGCTGTCAGAATTGTCATGTACAGGAGTGTCTTATGTTACTAAAACATTCCAGCCAAAGAATTTCAGGTACAAGATAGTGACATGTTCTCTGCTAAGAAGCTATGGTCACCAGAAGGAGCAGAGTGTCTTCAAGTGAAATGTTTACCTGATTATTTTCTATTATGCACATAGCCTTTTCTGTTACATTTAAATAAAATCGGTGAATCTTGGTTTTAGCTTTTAGTAATTTTATTCCAATGGTTTTACAAATGCTAATGAATCTCTTATGACAAATTATAACATCTCATAAAGTTTGTTCTATTGGAACTCTTTTAGAGTACTTAGGAAATTGAGCCTGAAGGTAGTGAGTGTTCTACTAAAATACCTATTAGATATGAATCCTTTTGTTTGGTTATAAAAATGGAATATTGAGAATCAAAACTTGTTTTTAAGAGAAGAACTATACGTTCTACACAATCTGATTTCAAAGAATTAAAAGTATTTAAAGTCTGTCTTGGCAAAGTGATTATAAAATTCTGTAGGACCTATTCACTCTTCCTCCTTCCTCCATGCATCTCTATTCTCCCCACAACTGTGCTTCCAGGTGCTTTTTGTTAATTCATTTTTAAACTTGTAGATTTTGGAGGTGCAGGGGTGGGATCTAGAAAGAGAACTTGATAGTTTCTTGTGTCATGGCATATTTGTGGTAGGTAAAGTCTAATAAAAGTAAATACAGGATAGCGAGAAATATTTCACTGGGTCATTTAGATACCAATGCAAATATAGATTTAAAAATTCGTGATCATATGATTTCTTGAGTTTGGGAACCATGATATTAGGAAAAGATGTTTCCTACCAAAGGTGTTGTTCAGAAGCCTTTTGGTCTAACATAAGTATTAAAACTTTTCTATTTAAATTATATGTTACGTCAGGTTTTAGAGGATTTTCCCAAGGACTTTATGGTTATTTGAATGTTCCTCTAATGTACAGATGTATTTTAACTGGATTCTTCTGGTGTAGCCGTCCACAGGAGAGGAGTGTGTGTGGAGGCCTCACCTCTGCTAGACCCTGGGACAGTATACGTTCAGAGCCATTTGTAGTTTGGGGAACTGAATGCCTTAGTTGACAGTTTGCAAAAAAGGCGTTATCCCCCACCCGCCCCCTCGTGTCCTAAATTCTTACATTTTACTATTTTATTTGTAGGTTAGTTTTACTTTATAAATGAAAATTTAATGTTTCATATTGTATTCATATTTGTATAGATTTCAAAATTGTTAATCTGTGGCACCTTTTTATGTTGGTAAGGCTAATTGCTCACTTACCAGCGGAGTAGGGCGCTGTAAGCTACTGTATTTATAGCCTCTGGTTAAGGAGGGGCATCCAGAGATGTGTAGGAAGGCGCAGAAGGAAGACAGGGAGGTATTGTGAATAGGCCCTCCAACTTTACTTTGCAAAAATGGGGGAGAACTTTGCCAGATTTAACGACATTATTTTAATCCCTTAAGTGTTTTTAACACCTTTTCAAATACAGTTTTTAAAAAGTACCCAGTATTGTTGGAATTAATGTTTCATGCCATTACTGATTCTTGATATTCAAGCACTTAGAAGTCAACGTATTTGTTTTTCTTTTCATTCATCATTAACATTTCATTTGAAATGTATATCTTTCTTGAAATACTTTATTTTTAGCATAAATGTTGTGCATTTTAATCTTCATGTTTGGATTAAAACATTTGTGTTATTTAGCTTTCTTTTCATTTGCTTTGTATATTTAATGTATCGTTTATTTTCTAGTATGCCTACTTTTTGTATTGTACAATAAATTTATTTTAAGCGGATTTTATTGGTTTTTTTTTAATGACAGCAATTCCAGCATTTATATATAACCAATATAGAATTTTAACTTTAAAAAATTATCCTTTATGAAGATACTATTAAAATGCTTTATATTCTTAATTATTTCTGAGGCTGCTGTGAAGAAAAAATTAGAAATACTCCTAAGGGATTCTTCCTTCTTTTCTTTCTTTTCTTTTTTTATAATGCAGTGTAGCATTAGTGGGGTTTTTTTCCTATTAGTTGTACTAAGAGTATTTGAATAAAGACTTTTTTCCTAGTTTTTGGTTTTGTTTTGTTTTTTTGTTGTTTTTGATTATTTGACAGCCTAAAAAAACAAAACACTACCCTATTTTTTGCAGGTCTTTCTGGTATTTGAGGAGGAATATCACTGTTGTTATTGAATATATAATCTGTTATCTAGAGTTAAAAAAAATTGCTAAATCAAATGAAGATAATCTCAGTAGAACTTATATTGTGAAATAACTATAAATATAGAAATTTACCGTAGCTATTTTCAAGGAATTCAGTTTTCAGAAGGAACTTAGTATATTTCCATAGCACAGTTAAAATTATAACGTTTCCGTGCATTGTGGATCAAATACAGCACTTAAAATTTTCCTGTTTGATGAAATTTGCCATTCATGTAACAGCTTATGATCACTTGTTCTAAAAGATCCCTTGTTTTTTGTTGGTGTGTTTAACTCATTTGATGCACAGGAAAAGGTAACCCAAAGAGCTTAATTGTCTTGGCTCACAATGTAGCGTCTCATAGGCATGTATGTATGTATGTGGAAAGAATCACTGATATAGACTGATACATCAATCTGTATCATGATAATCTATATATGATGTATGTGTTATACGTGCAAGTGTTTATGTGTATATCTGTATCAACGTCTACCTTGCCAGCCATCTCTCCACATTATCAAAACCAGCAGCAGTTCTTTCCACATAGTTTGTTATGCATAAATGATTCATTGAGCTATTCCGATTCCAAGTTTTGTCATAAAAGAAGCTCTAATATTTTTGCTGCCCCAGAATTTATTGTTCAGTGTAACGTGAAGGATACGTGGTTTCTGCTGTTCCCATGCACTGCCACGCTGTCGGGGTGAGAGAGCCACCCGTATCAGGCAAGCCCACAGCAGGGAGCAGGGCCATCAGCGTGCAGCGGAAGTGACTGCCAGTCTCCAGCACTTGTTATATAGGAAGGTTGCTTTCAACCTAAACAGTGCGCTGCTCAGTTTCAGCAGGTACTTTATGCGACAGTTGATTTTAAAAGTTATGCACTATTTTTAGTTTTAAGAATCTGCTTTACTGTTTGTAAAAATTTTGTTTTTTCTCCTAGAAAATGCTAGAATGCTTTTTTTTAAAACAAAGTAATGTAATTTCTGCTCAGTCTCTTTTTTGCCATTTTATATTAAATGTAATACTTACATTGTATAATAAAAACCAAAATCAGATCTTAGAGATGCAACTTGCTGTGATGCATCATGGCACATCCCTGAGACTTTCACTTAGATTACTCAGAATAAACTTGACTTGATGACCATTTTCTGTCATGGCAAAATAGAATATTTGTTTATTTCTAAAATATAGTTCCAATTTTTCTAGATCTTTGATCACCTTCTGTTTACCATAATCTTAGAGTTTATTAGAATCACATTGGGCTTGAGAATAATCTTAAAGGTTATCTGCTATAAACACCCACTTCATCCAATTCCCTTTCCCAAGTTTCTCACACCTTCCTTTCTCAGTTAACGTCTTTGTAATTTTTTATGTGTCAGTCTGTTTTATGTTTCGTTGGAACAGCCTTCTGCTTGTGGGTTCATTTTTCATGAGAAGTGTGGTCGGCAGTATTTAGGATGACGAGACGTTATTGGGCAGACTGACTCCCATCCGTGTTCCCTTGGACTGCTTGTGTTTTTCTAGTGAGCAGTCATCTACCACAGTTTATAAAGACGGGTCACGTGAGAAGTGAATGTTACAATTATACAGAAGCTCTAAAAATAAACATTACCCTGGAACCTTTGAAAGAAAGTGGGTGTAGCAGAAATGTGACTCTAAAAATAAATGTGCACCATTGGCTTTTAACATAAATTCCTTTGGAGCTAGGCTAAATGCGTAAGTAAAAAGATTTTAAACAAGCAAAAGGCTGTTAAAAGTTCTAGACAAATGTTTTCTTTAAAAAAACGTTTTTTTCCTTTTTCTTTACAAGTTAGCTCTTCCAGCATATACTATGCAAAATGTATAGCCACTTCCCTCGTTTTTACTTTAGATATTTGGATCTCCTAGTGTCTTCAGAGCAGGGCTCTGGTTTTTCTGTTTATTTCTCCACTGTGTTAATTGTCCTCAGTACCAATCTATCTCATAATTCTGGCTTTTTATTTTTTACTTGTGAAGGAAATGTGTATATTGCTTTTGTTACAGTGCACTAATTTTTTAAAAAACCTTTGTTGACTTAAATGCTAAAATTCAAATATTGTTACTCCAAAAAAAAGTACTACTCCTTAATTCTCAATTTAACCTGGTCTGGGAGCTCTTCTCCCCACAGGTTCAGGCCGGGGAGCCTGGCTCTGGAGCCGGTGAAGCGCTCTTGACTTCACATTAAGCCCTATTACCATTAGAATGATGTGGAAGTAGTAGCACCAGTGATGCAAGTGTAACTACTCAGATTTGGGCCATTCCATTGTGAAATCTAAATTAAAATCATAATTTTTTAGCCTCTTACTAGACTTTTTTATGTTAGAATTAATAGTTTTCATTATTTTGTGTGTGTTTCACAAATTATCACTAAGGGACACTTACAGATTGTCCTTTGAGAGAGAGCATAAAGCTTAAGTCTTGACTTTCCTCCATTAAATGAGATTAATGATGTATGAAACCATGGTATTATTAATTGAACTCCATTCTAGATCTGTTATTTTGTTCTTTCAGTCATTCAAAATTAAAAGTTCTAATTAGAAATCTTGAAATACATTTATTTCAAGTAGTCTTTTTCATCCTTTCCTATCATAATTAATTTTTGGCTGAAAATCAGGTATTTAAAAAAATTATATCCAAGTTGCTTATAAAATTGGGGTTTTCATTTTCAGATCTTCATATTGCTTATATATTTGTTACCAAACCTTTTAATATTATTGACATTTGCCATTCTAGTTTTATTTTCTTTCTTTTAAAAAAAATATTTTTTATTGATTTGAGAGAGGAAGGGAGAGGGAGAGAGAAACATCAGTGATGAGAGGGAATCATTGATTGGCTGCCCCCTGCATGCCCCACATTGGGGATCAAGCCTGAAACCCGGGCATGTGTCCTGACTGGGAATTGAACTATGACCTCCTGGTTCATGGGTCGAAGCTCAACCACTGAGCCACACCGGCTGGGCTAGTTTTATTTTCTTTTAAAAGTGTCAATCCAAACTTCTTGATTGGTCTTTGAGACGGGAGTCTGCCATTCTCCCAGGTTGTGTGACTGGCTCCTGAATAAAACCTCTTTTAACACCAAAAAATAAAAATAAAATCCAAACTTTTTTCAATATACTATGGCTTCCTGTTGATCATTTATTTCACACTCAACTTCAAATACATGCATCTGTGGGTTCAATTATATGCACAAGATTTATAATTTAAATAAATCACCTAAATCATTGCTTCTAGTTTGAATTGAGATAAATAAATGTCACATTTTCTGCACTACGAAACTTCATTAACATCTCCATGAAATACAGAAGTGATTTTGTTAAGATTCGGTAGTGACTAATACTATTTAACCCTCTTTAATCATGCCAATAAAATATTTCTTCCTTAATGCCTCACTTTTTTTTTTTTTACCCGAAAGACAAGCTTTAGAGAAGGACCGATTTTAAGGAGTGGAATAGAGCTTAACTTTCTATCTGCCTGTTTGTGAAGTGTCTCAGCGGTTACAACAGAGTTTAGAGCGCTTATGACATCCTTTTCACCTAAAGGAAACACAGAGGAGCACGGAAAGCCAAGAAATGAAAGCTTGAGAAACTTTAATTTTTATTTGGCTGCGGTTGTGCGATTCTGTTTCACATCCACCGTGTGTCTCTGCCACAGAATCAGCCCCGTTGTCGCGGGCCCCTCCCCTGCTGGCTGTCCTGAAGAGGCCTGCCTGCCCACGGGGCCACTCGCCTTGCTCGGCTCTGGCTGGAGGCTGATGCGCTGCGCTTGTCATCCTGGCTTTGCGGTGATCCTTACGCAGCAACCTGTGAGGCTTGGGTTCTGTGTTCAGAATCTGGTATCTTTTGCAGAAGTTCTTCATAGACTGGAGCCTGGTTTTATCTTTGCTTTGCATGTTGGGTTTAAATAGCACCAGTGAGTGCTGGGCGGTTGCCCATAAGATCTGGATGGGTCACCCAATGTGAGTTAGCAGACAGGAACTTCTGAGGTTCGTTTTCTACCTTAAAAGTCCGTGTAATTTTTAAAATGTCCTGATACCCGGTTTAGTGTTTTACAGCTGTGATACCAGTTCTATGACTATTCCTTCTCCAGAGGAAGATGTGCCATTCTAATTCATTCTGACAGGACAGCAAACCATAAGAATCCCTTAAAACTAGAAATGACAGGTGGAAATGACCGTGCATACCTAAATCGACTGATTTTTTAAGTGGAAAAGAATGTCCCATCCATGCCTACTCCCTGTGCCCAAAGACCTTCGGAGTCGGGACTTCTTTGTCAGCCTCTGTCGCAGGAAGCTTAGTGTGTAGACTGGAGCAGAGAGTACAGTGGGGAGTCCTCAAGAGCATGGCCCTAAGCCAGTGATGGCGAACCTATGACACGCGAACTCATTTTTTTGGTTGATTTTTCTTTGTTAAATGGCATTTAAATATATAAAATAAATATCAAAAATATAAGTTTTTGTTTTACTATGGTTGCAAATATCAAAAAGTTTCTATGTGACACGGCACCAGAGTTAAGTTAGGGTTTTTCAAAATGCTGACACGCGGAGCTCAAAAGATTCACCATCACTGGTCTAGGGAAACAGCTAGGGAGAAAAAGAGGAGGGTTTTGGAGGACGGAAAGGGGATGATGTTTTGAATGAGAAACTCCCAGTGTATAAAAAGCATCCAATTTGCATTTTAAGTAAACTCTATTAACGATTACATTGTAGTAAATTCTCATAGGAATGTTATTTTTAAATATATACTCTATAGATTCCGTTTTAAACTGAAGCAGTTCGTGTATAATTAGTATTATAATCAGGGTAGCCAATTTTAGTGTTTCCATCTTAGAGTATTTTTAAGTTTTGTCAGCCTAGATTGTTGACTTTGAGTTCATAATGATGCTATATTTTTTAACAAAGTTTTGCTTTTATTTCTTATTAACTGTTATACCATTTTATTTCTTAACTGTTTTTCCATTAACAGTTATATTGAGAAGAGGTTTCCACAGCGGGTGGCAGCAGCATTTAAACACAGAGATTAGCATGGGGTACCATAAAGAAAATTGTAAAATGCATTTAAAAGAG
>NW_006293349.1:3801480-3820125 GCF_000327345.1 Myotis davidii
TGCAGGCAGGCAGCGTCCTGGCCTGGGGAGAGCCCTGCTGGTCTGGGTCAGACAGTCCGTTCCCACTCTGCCCTTGCTTTCATCTAGCTCAGTGATGGCGAACCTATGACACGCGTGTCAGGGGTGACACGCGAACTCATTTTTTTTGGTTGATTTTTCTTTGTTAAATGGAATTTAAATATATAAAATAAATATCAAAAATATAAATCTTTGTTTTACTATAGTTGCAAATATCAAAAAATTTCTATATGTGACACGGCACCAGAGTTAAGGGTTTTTCAAAATGCTGACACTGAGCTCAAAGGGTTCGCCATCATCGCCCTAAGCCCAGGCAGTCCAGTTTGCTAACAAAATCCTACTTTTGTAGATTTTCACCCAATGACAATTTTAATCACCTGTAGCAACAGTGCATGCACAGTACACCATTTTCAGAAACGGTAACACCCAAATTTGAATGGCCTGGCTTTTAGGATCATTGGTAATAACTAGTACTTACTGTGGGTCAGTCACCAGGGCAAAGCATGCTTTGTTGGGTTTTTAAATCTTCATAAAGTCTATGAAATAGGAACCCCTCAAACTGTCCTCACCCAGCCCCATGGCTGCCTCCAGAGCCGGGCAAGGGGTTCAGAGCACTTACCAGAAACTTTTAACAAGAGGCTTTGGAAACTACTTCGGACCCAGCCTATGTAGAAGAATCCTGTTAGGGTTTTTCCTTGTAGAATTTGGTTCTGCTTAAAGAATTTTCCATTTACTGTATATTACACCAACAAGTGTGTAATTCTGTGGTCTCCATCCTTCTTGGAATGAGTCCTGATAAGAATTATAAACAGCGGTAGATGTAAATCTTGTGCGAAGGCCCTGGGAATTGTGTTGAGTGCGTGTTTTATATAGTTCCCTCAACTGTCACCTTGCTGTATTTGAAGGGTCTTAAAACCCTGTTCTCCAGCTGCTTCCTGTATTCTGTGCAGGACTAGTAGTCACCATGGAACGTCTAGGAAAGAACCGAGGGGCACGGCACAGAAGCAGACGCTGTTCCTGTCCTGTCCTGTGGGGGGCGTAAAGCACACTGGACTTCCCCATGCAGTTATGGAATAACATGAAGGAACGTAGGCCCTGGAGACCAGTGGGCATGAGGGATTGCTCTCTAGAGTCAGAGCCGTTGGGAGGGGTGCTCGGATGCCATGTGCATTTGCTGTGCTGGTGTTGAGGGCGTCCAGAGGAGAGGGGCCCTTGAGACCAGGATTCTGCCTGTCATTGACCAAACTTTGTTTTGTTTCCCGGCAGAAAGAGCCCCCCTCTTTTCAGGGAACTTGTTTGTATTAAGTTTTTTCCAGACTCAAATCTCAAATTCCAGTGGCCCTGCTCCTGGTTTATTTATTTTTTAAGCAATACAGGCATTTGGTGACCAGTTAATGCTTGTAAATAAACGTGACGTTCCATCATGACAGTGGGCGCCTCGTTCTCAGCGCCGATGTGCTAACCACAGAGTTTTACACGTTTGTAGGAGAGGAGGGGGCCAGGAAGATGGGGCGCGAGAGGCGGGCAGCGCGGTGTCCCCATTGGCTGCTGCTTCTAGAAGGGAGCACTGGCCACACAAAGACATCGCTGTTCGCTCTCACGCGGGTGCACTCAAGCCGTGGGCGTCTTTGGAGACTCCACTGGCCTTGACTGAGGAACAGGAGCCTCTGAGATCAGTCGTTCACCTGCTGCCAGGCCCAGCACGTGCCGCTCACCTTGGCCCCAGGCTCACATTTCACCCCACCTGCTCTGTTCCCTTCATTTTCTTCAGTAAAAACACGCCCTTGGTTAGCAGCTCAGGAGGAAATTGGTGTCTCTGATTTTTCTATAAATTGTTTCTCTGGCCATTTCTGGGATGGTATTGAAGTCCCAGGTCAGGTTTTCTTAGGGGTCTCGGCCCCGTAGACCCTGGATCCTGGTCTGGAGGCCGAGCCCGGCCTCGGACCGCTGGCCTGCCCTCGCAGCAGCATCGCCCGGCTCGGGTGTTGAGCGTGCTGTCCTTCCCTGTCCGGCCTTTTATGATAGAACCAGGGACGGCCATTCCTAAAGCACTGGGCTTAGTCCAGGCAGAGCAGGTGTTTCACATTAGCCACTTGGTTGTCAATAAAATATAATCACTTTTTGTCAACACGGGTTGTCAGATTTCTTTGATGTAATTGTGACTTCGTTTAAGAAAAGTTATTTCATTGGGAAATTTTGAAAATGGTATGCGTACGAGATTTATTACTTAGCTAATCAAGAGCAGAATATAGTGTTTGGAGCTGACACGTCTAAGGTTGCATTGTATAGGTGAAGTGTCTGCATTCTCGTTCAGAGTACAACTGACTGACACTCTGTTAACACGACCATGTGAGAACCCGCATTGGTGTAAAAATTCCGAAATGTCATGAAATGGCCAAACTGTTACTCCCACAGGAAGGTCTCTGATCCTCGACTTTGTCTGTCGCATATGAACAATAGGGTCTGAGTGAATCGCCAGGACGCGTAGGGATGGGGCCTCACGCCGATCTCAGGCCGTGGGCCACGCAAGCACTCTGGTCCCGTGTTCCTCGCCCCGGGAGCAGGAAGTCGGCTCAGTGGGAAGGAAGGGGAAACACCTGTGGTCACAGGCTTTGGGTTACCCCCGTGCTGCTCTCGGACAATAAACATGACCTTCAGCTGCGCTGCACAGGCTGGCAGGTTCTGACCTGGCCTGGTGAACAGTGTCTGAGAGAGAAGGCTCTAAAGGGCCCCGTTGTAGTGAAGCTTTTTAACCAGAACGATCTGGAGAGGCGATGGTTTCTGTAACAGATGAGTATCTCTTCCCCGGCAACAGATACGCCCGGGCGGAAACAGGAGCCGCTCGTCTGCCTGGAAGAGGGCGGCTCTGCTGTCCCAGGTGCCCAGGGCAGCGACCTTGGGAACTGTGGCCCTGCTGTCCTCCGTCATCCTGACTTACGATAAGCTCAGATAAGGCGCTGGCTCAGGCGGGGGAGATCTGTTAGGGGAAGGCGCAGCGCTGGGAACTGCCGCAGCGGGAGAGCTGACAGCGTTTATAGGTGCTCGTGGCCCCTGCCCAAGTGCAGCTCCTCTCCTGTGGAGGGGCTCCCACAAGCGGAGAGGCACCCCGGAAGCTAAGAGCACTTACAGGCTGCAGATGCCCTGTCCTCACACAGGAGTGAGTCATCAGAACAGGCTGGCCTGCTGGCAGCTGCTGTTAACTCATTGCTTGCCAGACCCTGGTCTTCCTGACGGGTGTTTTAAAACTCACCTAACCAGTGTGCACTGGGGAGTGAGAGGACGGGCAGAGCAATGGTTAGTGCACTCCCTCCTTTGCCTTTCGGCTTGGCACTGGGTGAGTCCTCTGTAGGATCCCCCCCCCCCCATGTGGTTTGCATGGGCCTCGTGGCAGAGGGCGTGCCCTGGCGTCGGAGATGTCTGTAGGGACTTACCACTGAGTTCCCTGGTCCCAGCCGCCCACTCCTGGCGCGGAGGTTCGACCTTCTGAAAGAGGCGGCTATGGCTCAATTTCAGTGGCGCCGAGCTGTACCCTCCTCCCTGTGTGTCTTCTGGCCAGGACGAAACGCACCCGTGCAGCCTTCCGTTTTCATGGGAAGAGTCCCGAACCCCCATGTTACGTTTAATGTGTGTGCTTTTAAGACAAGCTAATGGTTTCTCCCACCCCCCGGGTAGCCGCAGAGCCTTTTAAAGTGCATTGTATTTTTCTGCCATTCTCCTTTTACATTTATCTCCCTGACCTGAAGCATGCTTATGAATAAAGTATTAGTGTACTCTCAGTGACCTGATTATATTCCCAAATCAGCCTTTCATGGGCTTTATTAATAAGGAATGTGCTCTTAGAACTTTGGAAATATTGAATAATTGGTGATACATGCTATATGTAATAAAATCTCTTCCAACGAGCTTGGTCTGAGTTCAGAAAGTGGAAAAAGTGTAGGTGTGCATACAGTCACAAACAGGCCAGGGACTTACTGCCGATAAACGCTGTGAAGAATGGGAACTGGGGTTTAAGGTTAACATTCATGCTGTGCCCGTCGGAATTCCGGGGTGAGAGGCATGTGTGGGCTGGTGCCCTCCATCAGAAGCACATGTAGGAGCAAGGAATGGCTTCTGATGTAGGAGACTGGCCTCGGGCTCACAGGGTGGGGGCTGAGAATAGCATTGCAGTGAGAAATGGGGGAGGAACTGTAATTTTAGGGAAGAATTAGCATGTACTGTGGCCGGGGAGGAGCAGAAGAGACACTCAGGGTTGTATTGGGAAGAGGGTACCTACTTGATGGCTCTGAGCACCACGTGGACGGTGTGGGCCGTGAATGCTGGTGAGAGCCATGAGGAGGCGTGGCAGCCCTGGGGCTCCCCAAGTCTTGTGAGCTGGCCGGAGGGAATGGAGAGATTGACCAGGAGCCTAGGTGCTCCCAGAGGGAGAGAGAGGGGCGCAGACAAGACAAGACAAGGGCAGTGATAGCACCGTGTTCTGCCGGGGGTGAGAGAAGAGGCAGCAGGCTGAGGAGTCCTATCAGGAATGATTCGGGGGGCGGGGGGAGGGCAGGTGTTGACACCCCTTGCTGAGAACAGCAGTGATCTGAGCAGTGTCTTGTGAATAGGGTAAGGAGTAGGTGGAGGGTGGAAGGAGGACTAGACGCAGGGCCCCAGTGAGGAGAAGCGGATGAATTGGGTAGCGCTGTTTGAGGAAGTTAGGGAGGTAGAATTAATCATGACTCTAACGGACTCCCCAATTTGAATATTTGGTAACTTGGGAGAAAATGTTTAGTGAACACACTTTTTAAATTGAGATGTAGTCGACAACTGACTGAGCGTAAGGTGTGCAATGTGTTGATTTGAGTGAGTCCACCATTTCATGAGCATCTATTTGAGGGGGAGCCACGCGGCTCATGTGGGAAGAGCAAGGCGCAGTCTCTGCCCAGATGGAGCTTGCGTTGAGGGGGGAGGGACGCGGAACGGGGGTAACTACCTAAAGCCAAGTGCCTGGAGCCCCGAGGAGAGAAAGCAAGGAAGGGGCTAGAGCAGTGGTTCTCAACCTTCCGAATGCCGCGACCCTTTGATACAGTTCCTCATGTTGTGGTGACCCCCAATTTCGTTGTTACAAATTGAACATAATTAAAGCACAGTGATTAATCACAAAAACAATATGTAATTATATATGTGTTTTCCAATGGTCTTAGGCGACCCCTGTGAAAAGGTCATTCGACCCCCAAAGGGGTCGCGACCCACAGGTTGAGAACCGCTGCTCTAGAGTGCCAAAGAAGAGGGCAGTGCTTTAGAGCTGCCTGGGAGTGAGACAAGGCAGAGGGAGGGGGCGCCCCTCTCCAGCTGGGGGACAGCACCCAGCAGCAGGGGCAGGCCTGGATGCTCGGGACCAACAGAACAACTGCCTGGCCGGGCAGAGCCACATGGGGCAGAGGGTGAGGAAGGAGAAGTGTGACCGGAGTGGAGCAGTTAGAGCCCTGAAGCCACAGTGAGGGTTTGCCTTCTGTACGGGGTGTGATGGAGGGCCACCAGAAGTGCCACGATGTCTGTTTTAAAAGCTGCTTGTGTGCTCAGCTGGCGTGGCTCCGTGGTGAACATCAGCCTAGGAACCAGGGGTCACGGTTCCAGTCCTGGTCGGTGCACAGGCCCGGGTTGTGGACTCCATCCCCAGCGTGGGGCGTGCAGGAGGCAGCCGATCCATGATTCTCTCTCATCACTGATGTTTCTATCTCCCTCTCCTCTCCCTCTCTCTCTGAAATCAATAAAAATATATCTTAAAAATTTTTTAAATAAAAAGCTGCCTGTGGCAGCGGAATTGAACAGAGGAATACAACCACGGGCCGCCTCACGAGGGGTACGGTCTGAAAAATGTGTCGCTGGGTGATGTCGTCGTGCAGACATCACAGAGCACCTGCGCGCACCTAGACGGCAGGCCCCGGGCTCTGGGACACACCCCCTGGGCGGCAGCCCCGCTGACCCACACTGGTGATGCGATGAGAGCCTGATGATAGCCAGAGGCTGTCGCATCCCCCGGGGGGATAGGGACGCAGTCGAGAGGGGTGAGAAGTGGGTGCTGACCACACTGGAGGTGGAGCCTGTTTGTCGATGAGGCAGATGTGGGCTGTGAGGCAGAGTCAGGGACGCCTCCACGTCTGCGGGTGGGCTGTGTCCCTTAGAGAGAGCTCGTTCTGCCTCTGACGGAAGCAGGCCCTCTCGCACAGCCCTCGGAGGGACCCGCCCCGCGCTCCTCAGTGCAGCCAGGGCAGCAGCTTGGGCCACGGGGGAGTGGTGCCCTTCCATACGGGGGTGCCGGGAGAGGAGCTACGAGGTGGGGGTGGGGGAGGCGGTGGAAGTCGGAGACACCTGATAAACATCCTGGAGGCAGCATCCAGCAGGCGGTCGGATGTGGGCTTTCCGAGCCCGGGTGGCAGCCTGCGGGGAGGTGTGCCATTTTTAAATAAAGAGATTAAATAAATATAATTTTATTGATTTCAGAGAGGAAGGGAGAGGGAGAGATAGAAACATCCATGATGAAAGAGAATCATGGATCAGCTGCCTCCTGCACGCCCCACATTGGGCATCGAGCTGGCAACTCGGGCATGTGCCCTGACCGGGAATTGAGCCCTGACCTCCTGGTTCATAGGTCAATGCCCAACCACTGAGCCACACTGGCCGGGCTCAGGTTAAAATCTCGGAAGAGTGCCCAGGGCTGTGGCTTTGTCTGTGGATAGCTGGTTTACTTTCCACCCCTCCACTTAAAACTTCTCTCTTCCACCATTAAGTCCAATATCAGTTGCTGAAGTTGCAAAGTATAAGATAAAAGTGGGAATTTACGAAGTATTTACAAATAGTGTACGTTCAGTAATTTACTTTCTGAAAACCAGGGCTGGCTAAAGGCTGCATGAAGGCGCAGGAAACCCAGAGGCCTTTGGGATAAACCAGCCTTGTCCTTGTCATAAGACAAGACGGTGGGTATTGTCAACGGCAGGGACCTACTGCGTGGGGAGGGTCGCCACCTGAGAGCAGTGTTGGGGCTGAGCCGCCGGGCTTGCGTATAAGACCGTCTTCCTGTGACAGCCTCGTCCGGGGTCCAGGTGCCTCGTGCTGAGCGCGGCCTCTGCAGGCCTGAGAGGAGCCGGTGATGGCGATGGGGAGACGGTGACTGGGGCAGGGCCTTTGTTTTCAATCATGATGAGACGTGAATGCTGTGAGCACTGTCAGCTCACAGTCCTGGACACGCAGGGAGAAGGGTTCTGGACACATTTCAGAGGCCCAGCCTGTGTTTCGCACGCAGGTTACAAGTTTGCATCCTTTTGCGCCTGGTGACATCATTCCATCCCTTCCCTCCTGCATCTAATCTTTAGTGTTGAATTTCCCAGAATCCTCTAGTGAAACAGGAAAGTAATGCCCCCGTGCCTGCCTTAGGTGTGGACGTGCATGCAGCTGGGGTAACTGGGCGACCGGATGGAGCGTCCCCAGCTCGCGGGAACCCCTGGGTGCCGGTTCCATTCTGTGTCTCCCCCGTGAAAACTGACTGTTCCTGTCTTCTCAGGTGAAGTCGGTGATAAACCTCCTGTTTGCGGCCTACACGGGAGACGTGTCTGCACTTCGGAGGTACGTTCCCGGGAGGGTTGGCGAGCGGCTCACAGATGTTCATGAAGCAGCTTCTGGGCACATGGCCATCGGAAGGCTAAACCTACTTGCATGTCCCTCTAATATAAAGGACCCGAACTGATGTGTATTAAATGCCCGCTCCCAGGGCGCTAGGCTTGCTGTGCAGTCTCCTCCCTCCCTGCCTCCAGCAAAGCCCAGGCCCCTCTTGTCCTAAGTGGTAGCGGGACCTTCTCCAGCCCCAGGCACCCTCCACCCCATCTCTGGCCGGAGCGGGAGGGAGGGGCAGTAAACAGGCCACATGGCACTGCGTATCTAACATCAGGTCTTGTGTGTAGAGCTGCACCTCCAGTGTGATCAAGTCTGTGCTTAACTTTCGTCATTAGAGTCTGTCAGTCCTGTGTCAGTGCTGTACCGTGCACTTCAGAGTCGCGGAGAGACTGGTCTTCATGTTCTCACCACGAAAACAATGATGTGGGCTGCCAGGTGTTAGCTAACCAGCACTTCGCTGGTATTTATATTGCAATATATAAACGTATGCAGTCAACACATGTACACCTTAAACATACATCAAGTTACATGTCAATTACATCCCAATACAAATGTGCTCTCCAAAGACAGTTAAGAAAAATAAGGTGATTGGTTCTGGCCCTCTGTGGCCTGTAACCTGTTGAATGGGAGCTGGGGGGACACTGAGTGAGGCGCTAGTTGCTTGCCCGCTGAAGCGCACACTTCGCATGGTGGTGTCGCTGCCCTTGAGTGTGAGTAACTGGAGTGACGCTCACCCTGTGCAGAGGGCGAGCGCTTCCTCTTCCCCAACGAGAGCAAAGCTGAGGAAGGGGGTGAGGTGGCCGTGGCCAGGACGCTGGTCCTGGCGGGACCGGGCCTCGAGCTCCGGGTGATGAGCCTGGCAGAGGGCCCTGCCTCTAGGACCTTAGCCCGAACCCAGGGTGTGATGCTGTGTGAGTGTAACATTTTGTAAACACACAGTGAAGAGCTGTGCCTCCACATTTTCAGGTTCGCCCTGTCGGCCATGGACATGGAGCAGCGGGACTATGACTCCAGAACGGCCCTCCACGTGGCTGCCGCGGAGGGTAAGGACGTGGCCCCGCGCCCACGTGTTTTTCAGACTTGGCTTTGACTTGGCACTCAACTCTGCCTGCTTTGTGTTGGATACAGGTCACGTTGAAGTCGTGAAATTTTTGCTGGAAGCCTGCAAAGTCAACCCTTTCCCCAAGGACAGGTGAGCCCAACAGGCCTTCTAACACCGTGGCAGGTCCAGGGTGTGCTAGTTAACGGTGGGTGTTTAAACCCACCAGGTGTATGTGGGAGGCGTGCTTGAACTCGGGGTGGTGCCTTCTAAAGGCAACACCAAACCGTGTCTGCTGGGGAGAGGGCCCTCTCTCCCCTGTTCTATTTCTTACCCAAAGATGGTCTCTTGTCCAGCATTTTCACGTCAGTGTGACTGTGGTCAGCACACGTAGGAAGAAAACAACTGTTTGCCCTTGGAAAGAGGAAGTAGGAACTGTGTCCTCAGGGATTTTCAGCGACACAGGGTAGCCGAGACATGGACAGGCGCGCACTGAGAGCGTGTATGAATGCTACTGCTCTGGAGCCCCCAGCGAGCGTACGGGGTTTCCGAAATGCCCCATTGGGTCCGAGTACCTCTCGGAGGCTTCGAGGAAGTGGGACTTCAATCCGTGCTCTGGGGAGACGAGGCTGGAAGGCCGGGAGAGACGGGCCTGGAACACAGTTCACTCCTCTCCTCTCCCTCTCGGCCCACATGGCAAACTGCCACTCATCCTGCAGGCAGCGTGTCCAGAGGACGGCCCAGGAGCAGTGCAGCACGTGTATCTGGTCGAGCTCTCCCCACGCACTCGCACGTCAGAACTGCACGCGTGCTTATGGCTCACACACGGTAGAACTGCACGCGTGCTTATGGCTCTCACACGGTAGAACTGCACACGTTCTCACGGACTTAGGTGCCCGTGCCTACAGGGTTACGTCCTGTGGACTGACCCCTTTATTGTCATGTAGTGCCTGTCTCTTCTCACGGCCTTTTAGCTTTGTTGTTAAAGTGTAGTTTGTCTGACATGAGTTTTTCTACCCCAGTTTTTCCCCCCTTTGTATGGAATGTTTTTCTATCCCTTTACTTGCAATCTGTATTTTCCACTGAGGTGGATCCCTTGTAGACAACATACATCATATCTTGTTATCCGTTTTGCTACCCTGTCTTCTGGCCCATGAGTCAGTGAGGAAGGAGAATAAAGGTTTAGAAGAATGGAAGGAGAGAAATACTCGGAGAGAGTGGATATTAATGAGTGTGGATTGGATAACTGAGGACTATATTAAGTTTGGAGCATGTTGGTTATTCTCTAGTTAAGGTTTTACTTTTTTAAATTAGAGGTTTGGCTTTTATTAGGTCAGCTTGCAAGAAATGCAGGAAAGTTATGGAGTCCGTGCCTGAAAACTGTGAGCAACTTTGTCAGTGTGGTAACAGTTGGTTCCCCAAGGCCATCCTTTATTAGCAGCATCCTAAAACCTCACCTGGGACGACAACCCGCCCTTTTATCCCCAGACGTGACGCCCATGCCGGCTCTTTCCTTAGCAAGAAACTGAACAGCGCTCCTCTCACTCTATTTATAATCCCAACCACATTACTCACCACGTGTGGAGATACCTACTGTGCTTGCGTATTTAAGGATTGGGGCGTGTTGTGGTTTTTTTGTCCTAATTGGCCAGTAGGAACGTGGAAGTGAAGTACCCATCTGATAGCAAAGGTTAGCTAGGCAAATAACTTGGTAATTAGGTATTCAACTATTTGAGATTGTACGTTAAACCAAGACAATTCTTTCTTCTGTTTCATAGTCAGCATCACCTCCACTTGAAGAATAGGCTTGAGCAAATTTAGTGTATTCTGTAAAGTTGATATTTTGCATTATTTCATGGAAAAAGTTGTAAAAAAGGTAACTTGCAGTTAACATTCAATCCGCCCCTCTCGCCCCCCAGAAAGACAGGGGACTGAAAACTGTCCTCACCTCCCATTTAAGGCCACCGACTCCCTAAATAAATGAAGGCCAGTAAAGAAGTAAAAGCAACTTAATTCAGCTGGGGACTTTTGCAGGGAAAAATACATGTAACACGTTACTTACCTGATTTTAAAAATTAAGAACAGGTTACCCAACTTTATCCAGAAATATTTTCAATTGAAGCTGTGCCTACAAAACCTTGTGGGTCCATGTGTGGCCTCCTTCAGACGGTGAAAGGTTAAGGACAGAGATGGAGGAAACGGAAGGAAGGGAAGCCAGAAGGTGGCGGGTGACATGAGCCCGAGCGCCTGGCGGCCAAGGACCAGCGACATGAGTGGGGAGGAAGGGGGGCTTCATCGTTTGTGAGGCGTTAGGGGCCAGCGGTCACCCTCTGTCCCTTCCTTGGGTTGTGTGTCACCGTCGGCCTCGTTTCTTAAAAGGCCAGTGAGCTGGTTCGCCACTGCGGGCCACTCTTCATGTCTTCTCATCGGTCTTCCCCTGTCACCCTCAGAGCACAACCCCAGCAACACGGCGGGTGGCCCTGGGTCCCACCTTCACCAGAGAGGAACACGCCCATTCCTCGGGTCGATCTTCTCCCTACAATGTGTGCTTGCGCCCTGATGAGGTCGAGGTTATTTCCAGGCCTTTGAGACTCACTGTGATTCTAATGAATAGGAACGTAATTTTCCTAGCAAAGGCTGGGGCGTGGATGCTACAAACCTGCGTTTTCTTTGGACTTTTTATTGAGAGCGAGCTCCCTTGAGCTTTTCAGGCAGTCCCAGCTCGGGGTCAGGAGTCCCCTGTGTCCGCCAGCACCAGGACTTCCCCTCCGGAGGCACCTACATACTGTCCTCCTCCTCCCCGGGCCCCCAGGCTGCCCCCCAGGCCGCTTTTTGAACCACAAGCCCCTTCTGGTGGTTGCTGGTCACATGGCTGAGCTGGCACGGCCCTTCCCTGCCCCCGAGCCCGGAGGTGCCGGCTGCGCTCCGTCCCCCCAGGCGCCTCACGCCCCGTCCTGTTGCTGCCCGCCCAGGTGGAACAACACGCCCATGGATGAGGCGCTGCACTTCGGCCACCACGACGTGTTCAAGATCCTGCAGGAGTACCAGGGCCAGTACACGCCGCAGGGCGACGCCGACGACGGGAAGGAGAACCAGACGGTGCACAAGAACCTCGACGGCCTCTTGTAACGCCCGGAGCCCACGCAGTCACGTACCTGTGTCACGTGGACTTGATCATGGCGCGCGTGTCTTTCTGCCTCTAGGTGTGTCTCCTACAGCATGGGTCGGCGCCGTGCTACCGGCAGTCTCTTCGCTGTACGCCCAGGACAAACCTGATCTCTTGGGGACAAGATAGAAATAAAACCACCTCCCTCCACAATGTGAGCACTGTCGACCTGGTGCACTGTAGAACCCGATGTAGAAGTAGTGCCAGTGCTGGCTTCGCGTGAGGTCCTCATGATTCTTGTGTTTCGTGGACTTTCAGTTTTACGCATCAATAGAAATTAAGCTGTTATACATACAGCCTGTCCACAGGGGCGAGGCTGCCTTTAGAAGCAAAATAGTGTGATTTCCAGGACTCCACATAGAGACTTAGTCTGAGCGTTTGAACAACTGCCTGCACTTATGGTTGTGTGTTGAAGATTTCTCCCATCCCCCTGGCTTCATGATGTGACTTTAAAAATTATCATAGTTAACAGCTGTGAGTAGGATAGACCAACTCTGATCAGACTATCAGGGCATCTGTTCAAGATATGTTTGGTGACCAAAAAAGTGTGTCAATGGAGTTCTACTTTTGGAAATTTTTCCTTTTTCTTCGTCCCCTCTGTCCAGCCTCGGCCCTTCAGCTGGGCAAGGGGGCGTGGCAGGCCCGTCCTCATGTTTCCGCACGTCAGATCTGGCATGTGAGCTGTAAGGAGCTGCCTGTCTATAGATGAACCAGACAAACGGAGTATGCATTGGCCACATTGACCCGCCCAGAGGGGGTGTGCTACTGCGGCTCTAAGACGACATTTCTCAGCTTCCAGGGTAACTTGAGAAGTGCTCCGAGTCCGAGGGGAACCGCTGCAGAAGCTGCACTGAGAGGTCTGTTCCCTGTGGGGTCCACCAGGTCACGCGGTTCCTTGATTCTCTAGCGGACCCTTGGGTGCACTGCAGCGTTTTACAAGGCCAGATCATTTTAAATTGAGCCCCAGCATTTTTTGGGGAAGGAAAAATGCACATATACTTTGAAGGGATATGTTAGTGAGAATATCTGATATTAAGTGCACACACACACACGCACGCACACGACTTCTTCGAAGCTGTTTAGTGAAATGAGCAGAACTCTCAACCCCAGAAAAGCTAGTGGCTACATTAATACGGCAAATCCCTTCTCCTTTTCTATGGGCAACACGCTATTTCCGAGGTTTATGGTGCCTGACGGCCCGTTGACCCCGCTAGTGGCCTCCACGTGTTTCGATTTTTGCTTCCGTCTAAGTTAGAGGCTCGACCCCGCCCGCTCCCTGACAGCGCGTCCTTGAGGACGTGTGGCTGTGGCCGTGGCCGTGGAGGACTGAGCCGCCAGCACGAGGCCGGCCCGTGTGTCTGTGGGAACAAGGCGGCGGGCCTCCAGCGGAGCCCGTGGAGCCAGGCAGCCGGGGAGCAGCGTTACCCCGGGCAGACCCCCACCCGACACCAGCGGGGTCCCCACTTCAGGAGCAGCGCTGTGAGCTGAGGGAGCTCTCAGACGGCTCCTGTGGCGGAAGGTTACTGATGACCCGGACGCTTTTCTTTAATGAAAAGAGGTTCTCGCTATTATTTCCGAACAAAGCCTTCCCCTTTTCCCCGATTACGACTATTTTGTAAAATCTTGTGGTTTAGCTCCATGTGCCCTTATCTACCCATGAGGTTATGTGCGCTGCACACTGGCTCCTGCTGTGGCCGCTGGCTGTAGGCTGACAGTCTGAGTACCTTTGGTTTAAATGCTTTAGGCTGTGCTGCTAATGGATGCCACCTGTATACTCCAAAGATCTCTGTGTTTAGGCTCCTCTGCCCAGGGGAGCACTCTGGTGACGTTTACTCAAGCTTTGTACTCACTGCTGTTTGCTCTCTGGGCTCTGTGTTCTCATCACGGGTGCAATGTGCTGCCCCCCGCACGCTCCAGAACTGGGGCGCTGTTGTCTGTCTGGCCGGGCCTGGGTGACCGCCTGTTGGGTTTAGACTCTTCCTGGGGATTGTTCAGCTATGAATGTATTTGCCGCCAGAACCTCCCACAGTGAACTAATCGTAACTGTTCAGTTGTAAGTATTCTGAAGTCGGGAAATATTTATTTTAAGTGAAATCGGGTAGTGTTGCTTTCCACATCGTAATAAACACATGTATAAAAAAACGTATGACAATGAAATTTTTAAAAAAACAGCCACGGGGTCTCTGCCAGCCCTGTGGTGGGCATGCCCTGGGCAAGGCCGCGCTTGGCTGGGTCGGATCCATTCCTGATGCCCGCGGAGAGCCAGGCGCTGGGCAAGGTGTCAGGGGCGGGCACCGTGGTGGTGAAGGTGAGAGCCCTGTGTGGACTCCATCTCTGAAAGCGAGAGGGTGGGGGGCTGGGGCAGTCTTCCTGTCTCACCTGCTGACATGACAGTGAAGTGAGTAAATCTGCAGTCGCAGACCAGGTGGTACACAAGTAGCTCAGGAATGTGTGAGGCGGCACTGAAACCAAAGGCGGGGCGGGGGCTGTTACAGTTGATGGACAGGACGGGGTTCAGGAGGAGACGGGAAGGCAGGTGTGTGTTCAGATGGGAAGGTGGGAGAATTCAGTCAGCTATTAAAAGGGGCAAAGACTGGGTGTTTCGATTCTGTTCCGGAGCCTGAGCCCCGGCCTCCGTGTGCCCCCACCCCCACCCCCAGGGGTGAGTGAGGCCGCTAGGAAGTGAGTCCAACAAACAGTCATGGAGCAAGAGCGGCTCAAGGCGCTTCCCTCTGGGACAAGAAATGGGAGAGGCTGTGAGCAGACACCACACCGGGCGCAGAGGGCGCAGCGGGTCGACCCAGAGCTTAGCTGGTGTGACGGCAGGTGTGTGAGCGCGCTCTGTGCAGGTGCCTGAGCACCTTTATACACTTTGTGCACCCATTTAACCCTAATAAACGTGTTTAAGCTGCTTGCCTGGGGCTCTTTCTTCAATCGGTCACACAGACACTCCATTTCTCGGTGTGAGAGACACTAGGCGGAGCTGGGTCTTAGGTCGGTTTCACGGAGTCGAAGGAGGTTCGGAACAAGTGCCGCCTTCGGCTCCCAGAAGCCACCGTAAGGCCATCTCCTTGAAATGTGCACGTTTTTATAGAACATTGCAGGTTCGGAGCTTGGCTGTGTCTGTCTCCCGCTTTGATGAGTGAGACGACTGTGCCCGCGCGATGCCCAGGGCCTCAGAGCACCCCACCCGCAGCCGGGCTCTCCGCCTGGCGGCGTCTCCCACCCCAGGGCGCTGGCTCGGGGCAGGTGCTCAGTGTGTGATGAACCAGTGAACGACCGAGCACCCAGAAGCAGCCATTCGAGGCGATGCCCTTCCTGCGGGGGCAGCACCAGGTCACAGGGGCACCAGGATTCTGGAAAGAGTCCCTGGCTTTTCTCACTTTCTGGGATGGCCAGAGGCGAGTGAAGCACTCCATTCCTCAAGACTTCCTATTCCACGCTCGCTGGCAGCCAGCAGGCAGACTTAACGCGTTAACGCCAGGGAAGTAGCAAGATCTAGGTCCTGCCTCCCGGGCGGCCCTCTTCCCCAGTGAGGAGGCATTTCCCCCAGGGGCCACCTGGAAGCGGACGGAACACGGCACAGACACCACATGGATCACCCCTACACGCCCTGAGCCACCTCTACTCGTGACTCACACGTGACTGACTGTGAGAACACGCGGACTCGGGCAGTGGGCTCTGGCTCCGTTCCCCGCAGGGTCCCCTGCGTGTGAGTCCTGCAGGGACGGAAGGGAGAGGGAGGCTGTGGGTCATGGTGCTCGTCTGGCTTCGGAACACGGCTGCTGCCCGACACCCCCCACGGCGTGAAGTCGCTGCCAGTCCTTGCCCCACTCCCAGCCACGTGCCTCTACCTGCGAGCACCTTGGGGAAGGGCACCTTTCCGCACGGGGCAGTGACGTCCCAGCCACAGCTCCCGGTCACGGGGGTGGGAGTCAGATGGAGACGACAGAGTCCCACCTGACAGGCACTTCGGCGTGAAGCCGTGTCAGCAGCACCGACGTTCATTTAGAACAAGCGCCTCGTTATTTGTGCACAGGGGGCAGCTGTGGTCGCAAGGCCACGGACTCGTCTGCTCTTTAGGGCGCCCGCCACAGCCTTTCTCACATGTCCTCCGACTGTGGCCATGGACCGCCTCGACCTGATGGCGAGCAGGTGAGGAGGCACAGCGCTGAGCAAGATGATGTTGTTAATCTCATTTTAAAGCAGTGGCGGGGGCCTTTTTCCTGCCAGGGGCCACTGGATATTTATAACGTCATTCTCGGGCCAAACAAAAGTATCAGCTTAAAAAGCAGTAGCCTGCTGCCCTGGCTGCTGTGGCTCCGTGGATAGAGCATCAGCCTGCGGACTGAAGGGTCCCAGGTTCAATTCCGGTCAAGGGCACATGCCAGGTTGTGGGCTCGATCCCCAGTAGGGGGTGTACGGGAGATAGCCAATCAATGATTCTCTCTCCTCGTGGATGTTTCTCTCTCTCTCCCTCTCCCTCTCTGAGTTAAATAAAAATATATTTTAAAAAATTAGCCTGCTCTATTTGGTCAAATATGTAATTAGCTCACCCCTCATGCCTTGGCAGGGCTAGGCCAAAGGGCCTTACACAGCTCACGGGGCAGACGTTCTCCACCCTGTTTTAAAGGACTGATCATTGTCCTATGAAAAACAACAGCAAGAACAAGAAAAGTAAAATAAACTCACCCAGATCTCTGACCCCACCCCCCAAAAAGGAAATATATTTTTAAGTTTAATCATAAGTTAAAAAAAAGGAGAAAACACCAAACCTACACACAATGCCAGTAACGTGTCAGATCTTTGCACCGAATGCTGTCAGTGAGGCTGGCGCTGGCACTGAACGCTCCCTGAGAAGCGAGCAGTCCCTCGGCCAGTGGGTGCAATGCAGCCACCCAGACGCTCACGGGCAGAACGCACGCCAGAGGGGAGCACGGCAACGAGAAGCAAGGGTTGCTGAAGTCTTTGTTCCTTTATCCTTTCAGTTTACAAAGTCCACGCACACCCAGCCAGGCTGTCGCCGCCTCAGGTGTGAAGGGAGAGGAGCCGTGGCTGGTGCTCAGTGCAAAGGACCAGGTGCACGTGCATTCAGTGCAATCGGGAGGCGTCAGCTTTCATTCAGAGCGGACGTCAAGCAAACCCCATCCCCACCCAAAAAGCAGAGCATTGCTCAGTGACTCCGTGATGGCAGCAACGGCGGGAGCACGACGCAGCTCCGAGGACAGCAGGCTGCGAAGAACCGTGTCAAACCCGACCCCCACACGTGATCTCTGTGTCAGAACTAAGGAAGGAAGAGGGCACGTAACGTAACACGTCACAAATGCCACCAGTCAGAACGGGTCTGGGAGGAGCACAGACAGACGGTGGGACCATTTGCAAATGCCTTTTTCAGAAAAACACTTTATCAGTGGAAAGAAGCCATTGTCCACGCAGTTACACAGCACGAGCTTTCAAGGGTTTGATTCTCAGACTACCTCTGGGTAACGCCTGGCCAGTTACATTCTTTCTTTCTCAATTTGAAAATGTTATGACTAGCAGATGAAATACCAGTGAATAACAATAAAGACAAGCTAATCCATGAAGAAACAGGAACTGAGCTTCTGCGTCCACCTACACCCGATTACTCTCCACTTTGAAAGCATATCAGGTCGGGCTTGAGCGGCCGGGAACAGCTGTGCCTGGACAGAGCGTGAAGGCGCTGCGGGAGGCAGCGTCTTCCGCTGTGGACACTCACGCTTACGCAGCAAACACGACTCCCGCATGTGGGGGTGTGCTGCCTTCCACTGGCGTTAGCCAGAATCACCACCGTGACAGCAAAGTGAATCCGCCCAAGAGAGAATTTGCCTTTGGCTGCGAGAGGCTGGTGTGGGCGTTATAATAAAATACAGAACACAGCTGTTCCCCCTGCCCAGGTTCAGGTGGCTACCTCTGTAGGAGGTGATGCAATTCTAGATAAACTTAGCTCTGAACTGTTTCCTAGGGAAACCAGGGGAAAACTTCCAGCCATATTTAAGGCAGAGAAAACAAACACGAATTCTCCAGAAGAGGATCGGCCAGAAGCCCCTAAGCCAGCAGGGTCTGTCCCGGCCCGCGGGCTGGCCCTAGCTTGGCGAGTGGCATTGCTGGGTGCTGCCGACGCTTCCCCTTCCCCCTCTCACCCGGGGAGTCCTGACTGCTTTCATGTGCAGCCCCGCTCGCTCCACTCTGGAGAGGGCCTCTCCCTTTTACCTTTAATGAGACGCATGCAGCCCTGCAGGGTAACAGGTGTCTGAATTTGGGGGAATCCACTTGCTATCAACAGGCTGCAGTGCACTGGGGGCCTTTCTTCCCTTTCCCTAGAAGCAGATGCGAGGACAGAACAGCAGGAGGGAGCACAGGCGGAGGGACAGGCGTCGGCAGGACGAGGAAGCTCGTGCTCTAGACTGCGTTCATCTGCGGAGAGAGGAAACGGAGGTCGTTTAGTGCCCGGCCCGGTGAGGGCAGGCTCACAGCTGTCACACTGTCTGTTAACAAAGAAGCAGGAGGACGATCCCAACAGCACAACCGCGGCCTAGAGGCTCTCAGCATGGCTCCCTCCGGGCCCATGGAGACCTGCCCATTCCCTAAGCTGACGGATCAGTGCTCTGCAGCTGGGGGCTTAGGCCTGCCACCCATCCGGGTGCACAAAGCTTCCGGCTGTTATGCAACCAGCAAATCTGCTCCTGCACACCAGGGAGGGACATGGGGGGAATGGTGGATGTGCCTACAGGCTGCTCAGCAGCTTTCTCTC
>NW_006293349.1:3820160-3829990 GCF_000327345.1 Myotis davidii
CAGAGGAACCCCTGCCTCCAGCAGTGCCACCTGCTCGGTGGCCTGAAGATGGCACCTGGCAGGCGGGCCGTGCTCACCCAGAGGACACCGCACACTGCCCGGCTGGGCTCTCCCTACTGGCACCCAGTGAGCGGGGCAGAGCTCTGCTGAGAATCCTGCACACTGACCAGCCTGCACAGGGGTGCGCAGCCCCAAGTGCCCTAGCTGGGCAAACCACGGAGGGGGAAGCAGCGATCCCTAGAAGAAAGGGGCTCGGGAAGGCCCTCAGACTTGGATAACGGCAACCTGCGGGTGCTGGGGGGAGGAAGAGAGGGGAGGAAGAAGGCAGGGCGAGCTCCCGGGAGGGAAAGCGCCAGGAAAAGGACTTTGGATGAAAAGCACAATGAAGGTTTGCCCGTTTCAGTGCAGCTGATGCTGCCAATGTGTGGGTGGGGGTAGACTTCGGAGGAGTGGGAGGGAGGAAGCCTGGACTCGAACCCGCCCCTGTTCCTCAGCAGCTGTGACAGGCGGGTGTGTTCGCTGGCCTCGCTGCATCTCAGGTCTCCCCGCCAGGAGGCGAAGGCGGATGGGGTGCTCAAGGGCTAAACTGGACACAGACCACCGGCGTGGCAGACAGACAACAGCAGCAATGACTAAATGTCCCTTATGGTCATGTCTGGGAGAGGCGATGGGTTTTCCTGGCGCCGAGGAGAAAGTTTATTGGACAGGAAATCCTGGCTAAACACGCACTTGGGTCCTGCGCGGGAGCACGTGTGCCGTCCCCCGGACAAGCTCCAGGGCCTGCGGGCTCCTGCTCCCAAGGGGCACAGGCATCGCCCACACCCACCCACCGCGGGACACCCGTGCCCAGAGCTGCTGCCTCCAGACCTGGGCCTGGCTGCTCTGTGAGGGGTTACTCTGGGTCAGAGCAGGTGCCCTATTCCAGGAGTGGATGCTGATGGGAAGGGTGGCCCAGGTGAGGACAGACCATCTGACAGACAAGGGGGTCTACTCAGTCTGGGACGAACCCAGCGCTGTGTCTAGGGCGAGGCAGGGCTGCCTCGCACGCGGGCCTCTAGCTCCTTAAGTCCTCTCCGCCTGTAACCGGGTGTGTGTGTGTGTGTGTGTGTGTGTGAAACAGGGTTATTTATTCTACATGGACCTGTGGCCCTGAAATAAAAGAAATCCTCAGGAATGGGATGGGGTGGCTACAGGGGACATCCGGGACCCCAGCCATTGCCAGCATTTCAAGGGTTTCCACTGCTCTCCCAGGATCACTGAGAGCGCGGAGCATGCACTCGCACTGCGCACAGATGGAGGAAACGGATCTATCTTATTTCCTCGGGCCCCGGAGATAACGGAGATGACGGACTTAGAACTCCCATGTCCAGCCCCAGCACAGGCCTCTCACCCAGGCACACGGCCCATCCACAGCAGATCAGACGCCCCGCCCCGCCTGCCAGACTGCGTCCCCAGGTGCCGGCGGGCTCTGAATGGAGCAGAGGCTGCTGTCGGTGGGAGGCATCTGCGATGGTGGACGGGGGCAGGCTCTTCACACACCCCGGGATTCACTCACTGCTCTGAGTCAAGTGACCTAATGGGGGTGCCTTTTCCACCCCCGCAGAATGGGAGTAACAGTAATGCCAGCTGGGAAGGTCGTGTGAGGACCGAGTCATTACCTGTGGGTGCCTGGCACAGAGCCAGCCTGAGGAGTGTCGCCTGAGAGGTGGCGATGCCCAAGAGGACCAGGCCGTGCTCAGGGACAATGGAGGGTCAGAAAGGCAGCTGTGTTTGGCTCCACTGGCCTATCTCACATGCTCGCTCTCTTTCCCCCTAAATACATGTTTATTGATCTCAGAGGAAGGGGTAGGGAGAGAGAAACCATCCATGATGAAAGAGAATCACTGATTGGCTGCCTGCCTCCTGCACGCCTCCTACTGGGGATCGAGCTCACAACCTGGGCCTGTGCCCTGACCAGGAATAGAACTGTGACCTCCTGGTTCATAGGTCAACGCTCAGCCACTAGGCCAGGCGGCCAGCTCACACGTTCTCAGTAGGCTCTCTATTTACGCCTCTCTGTAGGCTCTCAAAGCACTTCCACCAGGGCCGGGGGCACTAACGGACGACGTGCCCTTACACATGAGGTGCCCTGTCCGCCGTCCACAGGAACAGACTGTGGTGCTGCTTCACTACCTGAGCGTTTTCCCAAGTGACTGAGAGACGTTTGCCAGCAATCAGGAAGCATAAGGAAGGCCGGTGTGAGGATTTCAGCCTGAGCTGCCTCACGTGAGGACAAAAGAGAGAGTGGCATAACAGAAACTTTCCTGATGTTTTATAAACGCATTCCCTGCCCGCATGGACCGGAGACCTGAGGGTGTGACCTGGGACCCTGCCTGCATGGACCTGGGACCTGAGGGTGTGACCTGGGACCTGAGGGTGTGACCTGGGACCCTGCCTGCATGGACCTGGGACCTGAGGGTGTGCAGAGCAGAGCCCATGCGGCCTCCCCCTCACCTCCCGCCCACGACCAGGTCCGCGGAGATGCAGAAAGGCCGGTAAGGACAGAGGATGTTTGGAAGCTGTGAAACACTTCTTTCACAATGAACTGGAATGGCTTCATGTGGAAAAGCTTAAAATTAAACAGCGTCAGCAAAATCCAGCCAACCAAAAACATCGAGAGGGGATTTCAGGCAGACGGGAGACAACAGGTCGGACCGACCGGAGTGGCAACGCCCTCCTCCCACAGGAAGTGGCCTTGGACCCGACCCTCTCGAACTGCTTCCCTCCGGCCCAGGTGCCAGCAGTTCCCCCAAGTCCCACCCGGGAGCAGGTGGGACGCTCCCTGCTGCCGCCGCGTCTCCCATCAGCTCTGTAGTTACCAAGCTCTAGCCCCCCGACAAGTAGAAGCTCCCCCCGAAGCAGCAGGCCCAAGGCAAACCCGGTCAGAGAGTCCTAGTCCCTGAAGGCTGGGAAGTCGCCAATGGACCGCCTCACAGGGCGAGGGGCTCGCCCACCTCTGAGCTGTCACTGGTGTTTGGAAGGTGCTGCCACCAGGGGAGAAATCCTGGGGGTGACGTGGCTTGTTTGGGCGCAGCCGATCGGAAGCCTCCCTCCGGCTCTGCCAGGTTCCTTCTGAGGCCCTGCAGCCAGGCCCAGGCCTGTTGGGGTGCAGGGGGCCCCCCCTGCCCAAGGAGCTCCCACCCGCGGGGCACTTACCATGCTGTCGAATTCCACGGGGCCCACGATCCGAGACACCTCGTCAAACTCCTCGGGAGACATGGGGAGCAGGTTGTCTGTGGTCTGCAGTCGGGAAGGGTGACTGGAAGGGGAGAGAGGGAAGCAGGGTTAGCTCTGGGCGGGGAAGCAGGGCCCGGCCCGCGGCCTGCACATGTCGTCGTCGGCCTGCGACTGCAGGAGCGGGTTCTGTTTTCACTGCAGGTGAGTGCGCACACCTGCAAAATACATTTTAGAAAGTGCAGCCCCGGAGGCTGCTGTCCCCGGCGCGGCCCCTGAGCGGTGTGGCCTGGGGCGTGGGGGCAGGGGCGCCCGCTGGGGGCGCATCGGAGGCGGTGGGAGTCCCTCTTCCCTACCTTGCGGTGTGAGTGCAGAGGAGGCTGATCCGAGATTTTACGTGAAGGCTACTCCATGCGCCCCACAGCGCTCAGGCCAAACTACTGACCATGCCTGTTCCAAATTTTTTTGTCTACCTTTTATGAAATGAAACGACAAAATAAAAGCAGGTGGAAGAAATGTATCTCAACCATCACGGTGGCCTTTTCCAGATCGAAAAGAACTACTTTCCCACTCTGATCGATTTTCGCTCATTTTATTCACACTTTTCAAAGTATCCGTTTGGGGAGAATTTATATCCCTTAAATACAACTTTGGGTGTTGGGGTTTTTTTGTTTGTTTTGTTTTTTACATAAAGGCGGTAAAATGCTGAGGCGGTGACACCGGGACCTCTAAGTGGGGTCTTCCCATCGGGTTGAGTGCGGCGGCGGCGGCAAGGACAAGGGAAAGCAAAGTGCAAGCATCTTCCGCGCCCAGCCGGGCAGGCGGCGCGGCGCTGGCTCACTTACACTTCAGACACGGAGATCAGCTCTGTCTTGATGTATCCCGTCCCTTTGGGGCCATCGACTTCCATGGGCTCTGCTGCTGGAAGGAACACAGGGACACCCATTAGCAGGACCACACGCAGGCACGCCCCTTTCACCAAATGGGACTTTGGGCCCTGGCCGGTGGCTCCGTGGTTAGAGCACTGACCCAGGATTGAAGGGTCCCGGGTTCGACTCTGGTCAAGAGCATGTACCTCGGTTACAGGCTCGCTCCCTGGCCCCGGTCGGAGCCTGTGCAGGAGGCAACCGATCGATGTGTCTCTCTCACATCGATGTTTCTCTCTCTCTGTCTCCTCCTTGCCTTCCACTCTCTTTAAAAAATTCAAGGGAAGCCCTGCCCGGGTTGGCTCAGTGGATAGAGCGTCAGCCTGCGGACTGAAGGGTCCCAGGTTCAATTCCAGCCAAGGGCACATGCCTGGGTTGCAGGCTTGATCCCCAGTGGGGGGCGTGCAGGAGGCAGCCAATCAATGATTCTCTCTCATCATTGATGTTTCTATCTCTCTCTCCTCCCTTCCTCTCTGAAATCAGTAAAGAAATATATTAAAAAAATAAATAAATAAAATATTCAAGGGAAAAGATATCACCCGGCGAGGATGAACAACAAAAAGTGACTGTATTTTCTCCATAGTCAGAGACTGGAGTCCCGTAACGTCAGGGGTCGGAGCTCCCTGGCTGAGTCACCTGAGGCTCTGGTGGGGATGTGAACAACGGGAGATGAGAGGGGGGGTTTGGGACGGGGTCAGACTGAGCGGCTTCTCTTTCCGAGGCTGGAAACCCTGCAGGAGCTGTGCCTGGCTCTGGGGCCCGGCCTGGCTGCCGTAACCACACAGCTGGCCAGGCCGGGGAGGGCAACTTCCCCCCAGTAACTGCTGACACTGAGGCTTCGGGTTCTGAAAAGCAAGCAGCCTTGCTGGCATGTTCTAGGCCAGAGGAGCCTGACTGAGTGTTCTCAGTGCTACACAGCGAGGCCGGGGGAGCAGGAGGCCCGTGTCAGCGCTAGGTCTGCTCTTCCCACAGTTACTGTCACACACGCCTCCTGCTGGCCGGGTCACCCCCCTGAACCCCGGCACTTCTCCTGGGCCTCCGTTTCCCCGGTTTTAGCAGGAGCAGGCTGCCATAAATCGGCTGGCCATAGTGATCCTACCTTTTACCCTTTCCATGTGGAAAAAGCAATAACGTAACATATGCAAGACGAGAAATGACCTTTAAACCCCTCTAAAAGAGGAGTCATTTACTCATTTCTTAGTAGGTATTTCAGGCCGACAAATGCACTAGGGTCAGCTGCGCTGTGTGGACGCCATGTTTTCAAAGCCCGCTCGGAGCAATTCTGAAGGTAGTGGCAGTTTGATGGCTCAGCGTGGGGGTCGGGGCCCTGCCGGCTCCTTGCACGAGAGGAGGCAAGGGCCCGGGGGCGTCTGAACCTGTGGACGGCGATGAGACGAGAACACGGGCACTCACCTTCCTTGGGCCTGGAGTAGTATTTCCCAAAGGCGTGGTCTTTGTCGATGTTGGGGTACAGGTACTTGAGGGGGTTCTCTGGGATATTTTCAGCGGCCATGACCTTGTAGTTGCGAATGATGTCAGGGAACGTCACCGCAGAGAGCTCTTTCTTCGTGTCGGGCTCCACCGCATGGAAGTAAGGCTCTAAAGAGAAGAACAGCAGGTGAGTCCCATGCAATATCCCAGCACAACAGAGGAAAGACGCAGAACACAGCGGCGTCCAGGGATCTGAGAGGCACCGAGAAGAGCCAGTCACAACCTCAGGGGTGCCAGCTGGTGCACTAAGTGAATGATAACCCTTTCATAACCAAGGGAAAGCAGGCCGTCACTACTACCACCAGCACTGTTTGTCATCGCATGCCGGCACCTGTGGTACGGCTGTAAGCACGTGTCTTCACTGCTGTGCAGCCCCACAGCAAACTGCCAGCCGCTGAGAAGCTGCTGGGAACCGGCTCCCCTACCCTGGCCTTCTCTGCTGTTCAGCCTTTGCCCCCAAACGGGCATTTCTCAGTCATGGATTCATTTGTTAAACAGAAATCCAATTTAACAAATGTCAACTTGCATCTGCCCCGTCTGATGGCAGGTGGAGGGCTGCACCCAGGCCCGGACCCCTCTCAGAAAGCCTGCCTGCACCTGCGCCCGCCCCCTGCACCTGTGCCTGCCCCCCTGTGGGCCATATGAAGTATTTCAGATTGCTTTTCAACAATTATTTGAAATTACCCATCAATTTAGATTCTTTGTTCATTATATCCTTGTACTTTTCTCTTGGATTCATTTACTTATTTTTTAAACCCCTGCACCTGTGCCTGCCCTCCTGTACCTGTGCCTGCCCCCTGTACCTGTGACACCCTCCTCCCCCCGCAGCCTTCCCCTGCTAAGACCTGACTGCCACTCACGGACTCCCCTTCTGTCTATAGACGACAAGAAAAAACACGTGGCCGTGTGAGTTAAAGCCCACGCTCTGCACACCGTGTTCCAGGCAACGAGGGAACCGCAGACCCCCATGCGATGGACTGAGTCCTGCCTGGACGGGGTTGGGTGAGGACAGCGTCTGGTTTTATGTCGGAAGCTGGTCCTTGCAGGAGCTGCTGTGCAGGGAGGGAAGGGCCGTGGGCCTTACCGCCTCCGTTCTGTGGCCGCTCCACCCACGTGAAGGTGATGGCGCCCTCGCGGCAGCTCTCGCTGAAGCGCAGCAGGAAGGTGCCGGGCTGCTGGTCTTTGAGCAGCGCCCGCTCGCGCTCCTTGCTGATGAAGCCCACGATGCACCTGGCGGGAGGGCGGGGCATTCGGTCAGTCGTGACCTTCATCTTCACGTTAACTTTCTATCCAGGTCGCTGGGCCCTGACAGGCCAGCTCACGAGGGACCGGCTATCGAGGCTTTACAGCGATTTAACCCACACTCAGGAAGGACTTCACTTCCGCATGGTGGGGTCCAAAGAGGATGGCCAACATGGGCCCAGCAGGGGCTCCAGGCGAGCAGTTAATGCTTGTTAGCCCGCCCGCGTGGCTCAGTGGTTGAGTGTTGACCTATGAACCTGGAGGTCACAGTTTGGTTCCTGGCTGGGGCACAGGCCCAGGGTGCAGGCTTGATTCCCAGGGTGGGGTGTGCAGGAGGCAGATGACCCAGGATTCTCTCTCATCATTGATATTTCTATCTCTCTCTCCCTTCCTCTCTGAAATCAATAAAAACATATTTATTAAACAATAATAAAAGTGTTTTCTGCCTCCCTTGGGGCAACAGGGTGGGCGCTGGATAAATGTGAGTGGCACTCAGCGCCCCAGTGTCATCTCTGAGGCCCCCCTCCCCAAGCCCTGAGGGTGCCAGAAGCCCGTGGGGTCCAAAGAGGATGGCCAGCATGGGCCCAGCAGGGGCTCCAGGCGAGCAGTTAATACTTGTTGGCCCGCCCGCGTGGCTCAGTGGTTGAGTGTTGACCTATGAACCTGGAGGTCACAGTTTGGTTCCTGGCCGGGGCACAGGCCCAGGGTGCAGGCTTGATTCCCAGGGTGGGGTGTGCAGGAGGCAGATGACCCAGGATTCTCTCTCATCATTGATATTTCTATCTCTCTCTCCCTTCCTCTCTGAAATCAATAAAAACATATTTATTAAACAATAATAAAAGTGTTTTCTGCCTCCCTTGGGGCAACAGGGTGGGCGCTGGATAAATGTGAGTGGCACTCAGCGCCCCAGTGTCATCTCTGAGGCCCCCCTCCCCAAGCCCTGAGGGTGCCAGAAGCCCCGTTTCTGAGACACACACAGGTCTTGGCAACGGGCCAGGCCTGTGCCAGCCACACAGCCCGGGAGTGTGCACTGAGCACAGGTTCAACACCGCACCTGCCAACGGCTCTTACCCATCATTCCAGAGAGAGAGCAGGTGCTTTTTGATGAGTTCAAGGATGCTTTCAATCCAAAGCCAGAAAGGAAAATTTTTATCATTGATATTTTCCTGCAAGTAAACAAGTCCACACATTAGGAACAAGGAATCCAAAGTCCTGGTGACTTCCCGGGCCTCCTCCCACCACCAGGCTGGAATCTGCAAGGCAGCCCGGCTGCCACAGCCCGCGCGCGCGGTCCTTTACTCAGCAGTCCCCCCCATTACTGGTCCCCACACACCCAGCTCTGCATTTCCTGGGCTGCCCCCGCTTTCCTCTCCGAACAGGAGCAGCCGGCCAGGGAGTGACCTCCAGGGGAATCAGAGCAAAAGCTGCCCTCGCACTGGACAGACCAGTAGCCAGTAGCAAGCTGCAGGGGCAGTGAGCAGGCAGCAGCCTGATGACTTCAGGGGGTCTAATTATTCCCTCCGGCTGGTGGCTGGTCCTGGGCTTGAGTTGCCTGGGGTTGAGTTGGCTGGGGGTTGAGTTGCCTGTGGGAGCTCATCTGGTGCCAACCCACCCACCCCGCACGCACAGGGCACACATTTCTCACGGATGGACTAACACGCTGCCAGAGGGGCCGTGTGAGCAAACAAGACTCGCTTGGGATGTGAAAGAATGTTATCACCCGGCAGGCGCTTCCTGTCTGACTGGGACTGCAGGCTGACTTCGTTGCCAAGGAAAGTAAACACTTTGCCCTGGGGGCCCACGGGGAGAGGGATGAGCCAAAATAAACTCCCCGCGCGACTGCCACAGGGAGAGACGCGAGGACCTCGCAGAGAGCCAGGGACAGAGCGTAACCCGACAGGGCCCACCTTACAGAACCTCGTCCACGGAATCAGGCCCTCGGGGCCGGCACCAGGACCTGACGAAGGAAAACAAGCTTCATCAGCAAACAGAGGGCAGTTCCGGAGCTTTGGCTGGGCTGGTGGCTCGGCTCCTGTCTGCTCTCAAAGGAAGGAGCCAGCACCCGGCACAGGACGGCTGTGTGCACAAGGCCACCCGACAGCGAGTTTTCTCCAGAACCTCCCCGTGGTCCCTCCCTGGGCCATCCCCACCCACCCCATGGCCTCCCTCTCCAGTGACCTGCAGAGTTGGTTGTTTTAAAAATGCAAACTAAGGCCAAGACCATCCTAGGCGACCTACTGAATCAACACTTAACTTTATAAGCGTGTCTTAGATCGATGAGGCATTTCCCTCACCCCTCCTCCAAATGGGACAGGGGCTAGGGAGTTTGATGCAAATCAGAAGTCTTTTTTAAAAAATATATTATTGATTTCAGAGAGGAAGGGAGAGGGAGACAGAAACATCAGTGATGAGAGAGAATCACTGATTGGCTGCCTCCTGCACGCCCCCTAATGGGGATAGAGCCTGCAAGCCAGGCATGTGCCCTTGACCAGAATCAAACCTGGGACCCTTCGGTCTGCAGGCTGACACTCTATCCACTGAGCCAAACCAGCCAGGGCTCATTTAAGCATTTTTAAACCTATTTACTACATGTCAGGCACTGGATGGATGCCTGAGGCATCAAGATGAATGACCTTAAATAGTAGATAAGCCAGATATTCAATCAAATAAGTATATTGTGATGTGAGCAATGAGATAGTAGAGGCATATACAAAGTGTTGTGGGTGCACGATTCCACAAACAAGACTTTTAACCTAAACAAAGAAGACATTCTGCCAATGGGAATGAGAAGTTGAGGTGTGTAATGTGGAAAACTTGCTGTATTTAGGAAAGAGCAAACAGAGCTGAAATAAAGGCATGTTTTTTATTTGTTTGTTTTGTTTTGTTTTGTTTTTCAGAAAAAGCAGCAGATGAAGCCATACTGTGCTATGTTTAGAAATTTGGACTTTTAATTCATAG
>NW_006293349.1:3830080-3834066 GCF_000327345.1 Myotis davidii
TTCTTTATAGCTATTAAAACACACACACACACACACACACACACACACATATATATATATATTTTATTTTTTTAAAGAATCATAAATAAGCCATTACAGAGAGAAAATATATCTTTCTTAAGTCTCACCAACTAAGGAGAAGAAATATGGTGACTTTCTACTTTTGATTCAGTAGCACAAGCCCCCACGGTAGCAGCTACATGGCCAAGAGGAGGTGCTGCAGCGAGCCTTGTGGTCAGGGGAGCCTGGGGGGCTTGCAGTGCGTGCAGCGCTGCTGGGCAAGGAGTGAATGTGCAGCGACACTGCCCGTGAATTCTTAAAGAAATCGTGTGGACGCTCTGTCCGCTGAAGGCCTGAGACCAGCAGGTCTTTGATTTGCTGAGGGTGGGAGACTCGTCCACCCATGGCACTGGCCACTGGAAGGGGACCATCTGCCTGGGGGGACCTGCCCGGGCAGGCAAAGCTCTTCGTCAGGGGGGTCCCAAGGTGGGCAGTGCGCAGGGCCTCCTACTGGCCGCTGAGGCCAGCACCCGGGGGGTGCCATGCGCGGGCCCCAGCCCTATTCGCATGTGGTGGAGACTTAGTTTTCTCTCCAAGGTTAAAAAGACTTTACCTTTCTCTTCGGAACTTATTTTAGCCACACGGAATATGCCTGACATAATGCACACACACCTTTCTCTCAGGACCGCTGCTCAGAAGCATCGCGATCGTGGGAAACAGGCACCAGACCTCGGGCCGGTCTGTCTGTGGAGGTGGGGGTGCCGCCCGCTCAGCTCTGAGCTGCCCTGGAAACGCCAGCGGTTCCCCTCCCCCTCGAACAGAAGAGCAGGAGGGGAGGGCGCGGAGACACGCGCGATGGGGGCTCACAGACGGAGCGGGACGTACCCAGCAGCTTCTCGCCCAGCATGGCCAGCTGGTCCCCATTGAGGCCTCTCTTGGTGACGGAGGAGAACTGCCAGCTCAGCACCTCGGAGAGCTGCGCCCAGCGCGCACAGGGCGGGTTCAGGAAGAAGGACAGGTTCTGGGGAGAGGACACAGTGTGAGCGGCGCCCCAACACCACGGCTACAGGCCAGGACTCAGCACCGCCGGTGCCGGCTTCCGACAGCCACAGCTGACGGAGAAACAGGGCTGATGCGCACGGCCTGCAGCATCCCCTCTGTGAAGTCAGTGCTCCCCAAAAGGTGCGTCGCTGGGAAATCGAGACCCGCATGCTTCTGCGCTCACTCGTGGCCGCGCGTGCCCCACGGGTGAGAACTGCGTCACCCGCTGAGGTCAGAGCGCCCCCACCCGTCCAGCTCCAGTCCACCTCTCAGGAGACCGGTCCTTCCTGAGGTCTGGGCACAGTGCAGCGCTCGGCATCTTGTGCTGCTCTGCGGGGTCTCACGGTCACGTGTAAAGGTGCCGTCTAACCCTCCTCGGCCAGGACCTGCTCGGGAGCCCTGTGACGCCAGATAAGCCGTGCTCAGGCCAAGGAGCCTGGCACTAATGAACCAGCAGCACAGCGGGTAAGCGTCTCAATGGACATCCGCAGGAACAGGTCCCTACGAACGGGTGACGAGAGCTTGTCACCAAGGCTTCAGGAGCCTAACCCCCTTCTTTGGCTCAGTATTTGCTAAACCCATGTTCACGGTGAGTAGGTGACTAAAGGCTGCAGCTGATCACGGTGACTGAGGGGCTGCAGGTGTTCACGGTGACTGAGGGGCTGTAGGTGTTCACGGTGACTGAGGGGCTGTAGGTGTTCACGGTGACTGAGGGGCTGTAGGTGTTCACGGTGACTGAGGGGCTGTAGGTGTTCACGGTGACTGAGGGGCTGCAGGTGTTTACGGTGACTGAGGGGCTGTAGGTGTTCATGGTGACTGAGGGGCTGTAGGTGTTCACAGTGACTGAGGGGCTGTAGGTGATCACGGTGACTGAGGGGCTGCAGGTGATCACGGTGACTGAGGGGCTGCAGGTGATCACGGTGACTGAGGGGCTGCAGGTGATCACGGTGACTGAGGGGCTGCAGGTGATCACGGTGACTGAGGGGCTGCAGGTGATCACGGTGACTGAGGGGCTGCAGGTGATCACGGTGACTGAGGGGCTGCAGGTGATCACGGTGACTGAGGGGCTGCAGGTGATCACGGTGACTGAGGGGCTGCAGGTGATCACGGTGACTGAGGGGCTGCAGGTGATCACGGTGACTGAGGGGCTGCAGGTGATCACGGTGACTGAGGGGCTGCAGGTGATCACGGTGACTGAGGGGCTGCAGGTGATCACGGTGACTGAGGGGCTGCAGGTGATCACGGTGACTGAGGGGCTGCAGGTGATCACGGTGACTGAGGGGCTGCAGGTGATCACGGTGACTGAGGGGCTGCAGGTGATCACGGTGACTGAGGGGCTGCAGGTGATCACGGTGACTGAGGGGCTGCAGGTGATCACGGTGACTGAGGGGCTGCAGGTGATCACGGTGACTGAGGGGCTGCAGGTGATCACGGTGACTGAGGGGCTGCAGGTGATCACGGTGACTGAGGGGCTGCAGGTGATCACGGTGACTGAGGGGCTGCAGGTGATCACGGTGACTGAGGGGCTGCAGGTGATCACGGTGACTGAGGGGCTGCAGGTGATCACGGTGACTGAGGGGCTGCAGGTGATCACGGTGACTGAGGGGCTGCAGGTGATCACGGTGACTGAGGGGCTGCAGGTGATCACGGTGACTGAGGGGCTGCAGGTGATCACGGTGACTGAGGGGCTGTAGGTGTTCACGGTGACTGAGGGGCTGGAGTACAGTGAATAATGAGAATCGACTAGAGTCAGTCGGCGGAGAGTGTGCACACTCTAACACTGAGGTTGTTTAGTAGAAGCACCCATTTTAAAGAAGTAACAATAAAGGCCTCATCCACAATAAGCTGTAATAGATGACCAACTGCCTGGCTTAGTCAAGCCCGAGGGACATCACGGTTCTCATACAAAACACACCCACAAGCCTCCGCCCCCCAGAATCACTCCAGACCCCTGGCCGTGCCCCTGCACTATGTCCCTCGGCACCAGGCCCTGGCGGCTCTTCCAGAGCAGAGCTGCGGAAGCGAGAGCAGAGGGTGTGGGGTGAAGGCAGACGTGTGTACGTACCCTGGGCTCCGTCACCAGCATGTTGTACCACAGGATGGAGGCCCAGCCGCTGGGGAGCTGGCTGACGTTGGAGATCACCACCACAGGCAGGGAGGTCGTCTGAAAGAGGGCGGAGACCATGAAATCGTCTGAGTCAAAGCCATGTCGCCTTAGACCTCTGCACGGCCTGAGCCTGAGCCGGGGATTATGGGTAAATTTACATAGATGTTACACTTCAAAATTAAAATGTCAAGGTTTATTCTTTCGCTCATTTAGTTTTTTTTTTCCTTAATGTTGTCATTTAAAAAAAATTGATTTGAAAGAGAGACAGGGAGGGGGAGGGAGGGAGAGAGAGAGAACGAACACATTGATTGGTTGCCTCTCGCACACACCCCAACTGGGAATCGAACCCAGGACCCTTCACTACATGGGGACGACATTCCAACCAACTGAGCCACTGCCTAGGGCTTAATTTGTTTTTGACTTATCTCAATGCTTTATATAAAAACTAACAGAGTAGCTCAACTGAAACAATGTGCTTACAGAATTTGAAGATTATTTCAACTACCTAGCTACATGACTCATTAAATTAAGATAGTATTAGCTGGAAAATACCATATTTTCTTAGCAAGTAGGTAAATACCTCTAAAACAAAAACTGAGGAATAAAAATACAAGCAAGCAGTTAAATAAATAAAGTTTCCCATGTCCGGTCACATAAATCTCACCTCCAGGTCGATCACCAAGCCCGGCTGGCACAGCTGGGTCTCGAAGCTGAGGGAGTGCAGCTCCTCAGTCACGATGAGCGGGCCCTGAAAGAGGGGGGCAGCGCTCACCCGCGGTCCTGCAGCTCCCAACTCCACCCCGTGCCCAGGCCGAGGGCTGCTCCCAGGCCGAGGGCT
>NW_006293349.1:3834270-3843401 GCF_000327345.1 Myotis davidii
GGTCTGTACCCAGCCGGGGCCACGCGGGCAAGGGCTTGCTTCCCTCCTCCGCCCCAAGTTGATGACAGCAGACACCCCAGTGTTCTCTCCAACACAGAGCTGAGGCTCCTTGGCCCTCCCCCTGCCCCCACCCCCCACGGGCTGCACTCTGGCAGGTGGGGTGGGTGGCGCCGTGCCAGGTGTGATTCCCGGCTGGAAAGGCGATATGCACAAGCCTGGGGGTCATGAAGTGCCTTGATCTGGGTAGAAATGTTTTCAAAGCACCTTGCTACATGTTCTCTCACGTGAGCATCTGTGTGGGGACTGGGAACACGGCCCCCCTCCGCCCCGGTGCGCGGCTGGGAGGCCTGGGCAGCCTGGCCAGCCCCTCGGGCAGGAAAGCGCGTTCTGAGGCCACACGGCACTCGCACGGCCCGCCCTCACGCCCTGGTTCTGTGTTCTGAGCCAGGGAAGACCTCATGCTGAGAGTGGGGGTGGCGGAAACAACAGCACCGCCAGCCGCCCAGTGCGGCCCGTCCACAGCCCGGAGCGGACCGGACTTTGAGGTCCAACTTCAGGGGTGGCAGTGGTGGGCAGTGACATCACAGCCGGCCGCCACCGGGCACATGTAAGTCCTAATTAAGCCCCCGTTCCACAGCCAGTCCTCCGGGCTCTCTCTCGGGAGGTTTGCTGGGACCTCAGCACTTTGCATAGCAAGTAACAGCATCACAACTCAGAACCGGAGGTGCAGCGCTACCCTGCGTCCAGGACAGGAGACCACACGCGGTCACGGAGACAGTACAGGTCCAGGCCAGGGCCGGCCCCCTGCTCCCGACTGGAAGGACGCACGGTGTGCGGACACAAGGGACGCGCACATTCCAACCAAACCCCGTGCTCTGCCGTCCCCGTGCACAGCTCGTTGCTGAGTGCAGCAGGGACATGATCCTCCCGGATGTGGCTCTAAAAAGGACACATAAGGTGGCTGCCCTGCGGGGAGTGCGGGGGCAGGGGCACCTCGGCGACCGGCTTCCACAGGGCAGTCCTGACAGCGACCCCTCTGCACGCGGAGCTACTCCCGCAGGCTCCAGGTCTCCCTTGCGAAACGTGAGGAGCACAGCCGCGTGCAGACGCCTGCCACCCCCCACCCCCAGGGCAGTCTGGAGGGTCCAGCCCACTTGTGAGCAAAATCGTTGGAAAGCCATAAGCCACGAATGCAGTGTGTTTGCTGTTATTACAGATGCACCAAGTCCCCAGACATGCCCACCGCTCTGCCCTGCTGGGCCTGAGCGCCTGTGCGAGGTGTCCCGGCCACGGGGGCGCTGGGCCACCCCCGGACAGACCTGCGGATGAGACAGACTCACCTCGTTGGTTCTGTTGCCGGCGTTCTTCTGTTCCTTCAGTTGCTATTAAACAAAAAGCCACCTTAGTACACGACACAACCTTCGAAGGTGCTATTTTCACTTACAAATCACACCAGAGTCAGGCCTTAGGAAGAAGTTAGGCCGGGAAATTATGCTCAGAACCAGAGCACATGACGACAGGGCCTGTGTGGGTCCCCAGCAGGAGCCTCCGCAGCTGGGCATCGGCCAGCCCCCGCGCGGAGAAGGAGCCAGAACACGGCTCCCCTCCGTCCCCTGAGTCACCCGATCTCCCTCCCCAGCTGCTCCAGGCTCCTCAGGCTCAGGGCTCTGCCTCTCCTGATCCCACCTGCCCCTGAGCCCCCCAGGCAGGCCCAGCTGAGACTGTCCTCACAAGGAATCGATCCTTGTTGTTGAGAACAGCTCAGGGTCCGAGAGCAGCTCCGGACGCCCTTGGGCTCCTGAGTTTGGACTGAGGTTCTCACACCAGCTCTAGCTTCCTGGCTGGGTCGCTGTTCACGGGAGACTGGGAGGCCGCCAGGTGCAGGCTGCCTTGAGCCTCCCTGCAGGCCCCGGGAGCACGGAGGGCTTGGCACCAGCCCATCCTCAGCATGCACTGGGTTTGCAGGGGGGCGGGCGAGGCACCGCCCACCTCCACCCCTGCTGAGTGCCTGCTGCCGGGTGGCAGTGGTGCAGGGCCACCAGGAGGGCGAACGTGAGGAGGGGCTGAGGAGACCTGGGGTCGGCCACACCTGGGCGGGGAGAAGGCACCGCCAGGATGTTGGGGCGACAAGAACCTCTGGGGAAACGGCGCAGCCAGAGCGCGTGCCCTCCCAGCTGAGGTACCAGGTGGCACGTGCAGATCACTTATGTGCGCACTGGTGTGTGGGAGACGCTGCCGAGACCCTGCAGCCCAAATACAGTGTCTCCGGGAGAGAAACACAGGAAACAGTGCACAGTCCTGGGCTGGGGAGGGACTGAGGTTCCCCAAGCGCTGGGGGCCATCGCTGGCCACAGAGGGGCATCTCCTCCAGGGGACCCCCCACATCCCACGAAGTCCTAGGAAACCTGACGCACTGTAAAGGGGGAACCGGCCGCCCTACCAGGTGTCGGAACTCGGCCGCCAGGCTCCCGTTGGTGGACTCCTCCATGTTCATCACCTTCGTGTGCGTGCCCAAGATGTTGAACTTCCTGAACCTGGACAGCAGAGGGCAGAGGTACGCTAAGGGCTGGGAACTATGAAACATGCAAAGATAGTGAAATAAGTGCAAAGTGCTTTACGTACCCTTTCACTGTGTTTCTCTCATTCACGTCTCTGCAAAAGAAAAGTATCTATGTAAAGTGCTACCTATGCATTTGAGCTTTGAAATGAGCTTTATCAGAAATATAAAGTATCTGTAGACATAAAAGGTCACCAAAAAGGTCACTCTGTACCCATGGGCTTTCTGCCCTTCCTTTCACTCACTCGCTCCCACACCAGCTCTGCCCAGTGTCACTGGGTAATAAATCACGGGGCAGTGTGCTTCACTTGTGCTACATGCAAACAGCACCAACCAGCAGCCTCTTGTGAGGTGTGAACTGGCCAATGGGTGCTAGCACGCCCTCACGCAATGCAAGCCTCGGTTGTCACTATTTATTGAGCAACTACTTGCTCCACTCAAAGCACTGTGCCAAGCCCTGAGGACGCCACTCAGCAGAGCTCTGCTCGGCTGCTACGAAACCGAGGACCTTCGAAAGTGACAGCTTAATCCTCGGGCTGCAGAGTCACGGCAGCCGGGGCATCGCCAGCCTCCCCCGGGCGCGTAGGAGGGGAGGGGGAAGAGGGGGTGCGGAGACTCGCTCAGTACCAACTCACACTCGTACACTTGCTCCTGTGCCCTCTAAACAGGCCGGGTGCGTGAAGGCATGAGAGGGATCGGAGTGGGAGCTACAATTACAATCCGCTGGGATCCCGTACAACGGCCTGGGGCGTCGGCCTGTGTTTGGCTAACAAGACCAGCATTTCAACAGTACATGCACCTTAGATAGTATTCAAGATGTCTTACTTATCAAATAGAACTTTGACTTTCAAGTTATAATTCAGCTCTTGCAATTTCACCAACAATCTGGAAAGAAAAATAGAAGTCATTATTACTTAAAAAAACTATCGATACAATTTATTATGCCAATTCCCTATCAATAAACATTTAGATAGCCCCCACCTTCTCCAGTCTGGGTCATCACAATGAAACTGACACCCTTATCTGCCCCCTGACCTCTGACAAGCGTTTGTGGGACACATCCCGGCTGTGACTGTGGGCAGAGCGACGTCAGACTGAGAGAGCGCAGCACCTGCTCCCTACGTGGCCCAGCACAGGGGATCTTCACAAAATGTCTACTTTTAGTCAATTGTATCGGTAAAATATAGGAGATACTACTTTTACTAAAACTTGTATCTAATGCTTGTCCTCTTGGAAGAAGATAAAAACCATCGCCCCTAATCAGGAGAATGAGGGGCCCTCTCTAATCACCCGGGCCGGGTGGAGCAATGGAGACTCAGGCCTGCTGTGCTCCGCTGAGCTGGAGGCCTCGGGCAGGAGCCCCACGTCTCACTCTGCTCCGTGTGGAGCAGGTGACGGGATGAGACTTCTGGTGCCCTCCCGGCTGTGGGTGCCAGGACCCAAGGTGCTGAGTGTAGCAACAGGAAGCAGCCCCTACGACCTCACTAACTGCCCAGCACACGGGACCAGGGCCGACTCAAGGCCAGTGCTGCTCCCGGAGCCCCACTGCTCCCCTGGCCAGTGCTGCTCCCCAGAGCTTCCTGCTCCCCTAGCCAATGCTGCTCCCCTGGCCAATGCTGCTCCCCAGAGCCCGCTGCTCCCTGGAACCCCGCTGCGCCCCTGGAGGGGCTGGTGAGCAGGGGCAGCTGCTTCACAGGAGGGAAAGCATGAAAACATCTTCGCAGTTTATCATCAGGAGAAAAACAGGCCGCAAAACAACTGGCAGAATCCCAGTTCTTAGAAATAAAACGCTGCACGTCATATGTATTTGTGTGTGCAGGTGTCTATGTATGAACACATACATATACAAACATATTAACGCGTATACTTATGTCGATGTGGTCAGAACCCTGTGAGGCCTGGCACAGGCTATTACCACAGTCACCTACAGGTACTCAGTAACTGCACATCTGATGAGAGCTCAGAACCCACTGGGCAGAAAATGTATGTGTCACAGGCCCACACACACAAGGTGCATAGGGTTCTGGGGGCGCATGAAGCTCTTCCACAGGCTGACGCTTGGAGGGAAGGGGCTGCCGGGACTCAGTCTGTTGTGTGCAGCCCTGCAGTCCGACTTCCTCGTGCAGTGAATGCGCACTGCATCTACACTGGAAACATTGGTGTGTGTGTGTGTGTGTGTGTGTGTGTGCACGTGTTTGCACACACATCTGCTACAGCTCTAGTGGGAGAAGACCAGCGGACTCTCAGCCTGAAGAAGTGCCCTCTGGGGACGCCTCCCTCCAATGCACCACCGGGCAGGGCTGTGGGGAGGAGGCAGGAGCAGCGTGGCGCAGGAGGCATCGCTGCAGCCTGGTGTTCTCACCTCAGCTTCACGGTGAACTGCACGCCCGTCTTCAGGACCAGCGGCCTCTGTGGGTGCGTGGGCATGCAGGGCTGCCGCTCCACCACGAAGGAGCTGTGGGACCCAGCAAAGCACAGGTTAGCATTTCCAGGAAGGCCGAGCAGTAAAAGCCGATCCCCCACAGAGGAAGGGGGTACAGGGTACACGCTGAGCAGCAGTTTGGAGGCTCTGACGGTGGATAGAGTGAGGGTTCCTAGTCAGTAAAGCCACGCTCCATCTCATTTGCTCTCGACAGAATCGGAGGAATTGTCCTGAGCTGTGATCTTCACCAGCGAAAACCCTCAGTTAGACCGTGTTCACGTACAGTCTGCACTGAGAAGCAAACTTGCTAATGACTTACTGTAGTGATCCCCTCACAGCGTGCACAAGCATGGAATCGTAAGCGTTCAGGAGAGGGGATGTGAGAGCCTGAGAGGAGAGGAGGCCAGAGGGAGGGGACATGTCTGATGAGGGGAGACCCACCGCCTCTGCACAGACTGGCCGTGGGGGGACAGAGAAGGGGTGACGTTTACCAGTTCTCACTCTAGGCGGCCACAGAAGGAAGGACGCCGGGAAGAACTGACTGGCTGTGGAAAGTTTATGTAACCCATTAAACCCTCCTTTTTTTTATATAAACATATTTGTATTGATTTCAGAGGGGTGGGGAGGAGAGAGGGATAGAAACATCAATGATGAGAGAGAATCACTGTTCAGCTGCCTCCTGCACGCCCCCTACTGGGGATCAGGCCTGCAACCTGGGCCTGTGCCCTGACCGGAATCCAACCCAGGACCCTTCAGTCCACAGGCCAACGCTCTGTCCACTGAGCCACACCGGCCAGGGCCCATTAACCCTTCCTAATTGTCTGCATTACCACACAGCCTTCCCTGGGCAACAGAACTGCAGAAGGAGCGGACAGTCCGCCCTTACCTCTGGATGAGCTGCTGGAAGAGGCTGAAGGTGCGGTCCGACAGGGCCTGCTTGTTCTTCGTGATGGGGTCGTGCTCGTAGGTGTACTTCTGCTCCAGCTCCTCGAGCTTTTTAAGCTGCTGGCGGACCTGCTGCAGACTCTCGGCGACGACAGTGAACCTGGGAGGCACAGACAGGGCTCTGTCAGAACAGCCCACAGCGGCCAGACTGAGGGCCCCCGGACACCAGCCAGGGGTCCGCACAGGTAACACCCGCCATCTACACGGGTGCACTCGCACCGCAGGGGGCGGCGGGGTCGAGGCCCCTCTCGGAGTTAAGAGGCTGGTATTTGGGGAGAAAAAACTAACGTGCTGCTCTCTCTGGCGACCACGAAGCCCTCCCATTCGCTCTCAAGTGCAATCCAACTTCTGGAAACCTGAGGCGACCCCTCCCCTCGCCCCCCACGGAACTCGTCAGCGCTGGCAGCACTGTGCTGCCGGAACCACCACGGCCCCTCCTGCCTGCACGCCCAGAGCGCCTTCCCAGGAGGGCCAGCCGCCCTCACCCTGCGCCCCAGGCCCGGCCAGGCCGCACGCAGCTTCAGGACTACTCATCCGCCCTGTACGAACAGCCACACAAACTGTTCTCTCATGTCTTCCTGGAAAATGCCTCAAGCTCGTTTGTTTTTAATAAAACACCAGGGCCCGAGTTGTTAAGCGTGTCATGTGACGACCATGTCCCTGGTGTTCTGGCACAGATGACGCACCCGTGGCCCAGGGACAGAGGGAGAGGCGTGCCCCGGCCCAGCGGAGCGGGGCTGGCCACCCCGCGGGGGGATCAGGGCCACGCTCACCAGCTCTGAAGCTGGTCGAGGCAGGCGTTGGGGGGGCCCCCGATGCAGGCGCTCTGCTGCCTCTGCTTCCACTCCACCAGCTCGTCGTTGATCAGGGCCTTCTGGGTCAGCTCGGTGGCATTCAGCACCTCGATTATTTTGTGCACGACTTCCTACAGGGAGGACGAAACAAAGCAAAATCGATTTGCCTTTAATCGCTGAGTTTAAATGGTTTTCTTAAAAGCAAAGCCACTATCCTTTCATCTCAACTGGGCACTATGTCAGTGGTTATAAACACCATCGCTCCTCCACCCTGAGCTCCAGCCGGCTCCTCACAGTCCCTGACAAAAACGGCACGTCTTCCCGGAAGGCGAGTCCCCACCTTTCTCTTGTTGTCCAGCATCAAGTACATCTTCTGCAGCAACATCTGCTCTTGCTTCTGATCGCTCTTCGCCACGCCGTTGGCTTCGTGCTCTGTGAATGGGCAGAGACAAAGGCACATGTGAAAGTGAAAGGAGACAGGATGAGCGAAGGCCACGCCTCCCAGGCCCGTAGCAGAGCTGTGGCCCAACTGCGGCGAGAGGTCCAGTCGGGTCTTCTCCCATCTTTCTTGAACAGGAGGAGGAGAAGGTCCCACGTGTAAGAACTGGACACATGGAACAAAGCCCTTATCTCCAGCGACCCTGTGGGGTGGAAACAGCGCTGCCTGGTTCTGAAGTTACTGTGACAGTCTGACCTCTACGAATCGCCTGGCAAACTCCAAAATCACAGGTAAAAAGGCAGAGCAGATCGGTGGCTTTGAGAGAAGTAGGTGATTAGGAAGTAGGAGTAGCTGAGGTTCCTTCTCCCAGAGTTTTTACTCAAATCATACGAATGATCTCTCCAGTATTTTTTATTGAATTTATTGGGGCGACACTGGTTAATAAAATTGCATAGGCTTACAATTCTACGACACATGATCTGTATAATGTGTGTTCACCCCCCCAAGTCAGGTCTCCTTCCCTCACCATTTGTCCCCCCTTTACTCTAATATTAACCACGCTAGCCTCCAAAGGACTGTTGGGGTCACAGCGTTACCCCACATGTTCTACTACACAACGCACACTTGTGGGTTTTTTCAGTTGCTGTAATCAATACAAACAACAAGCCCGGCTGGCGTGGCCCAGTGCTTGAGCGTCGACCAGGAGGTCACAGTTCAATTCCCGGTCAGGGCACATGCCTGGGTTGTGGGCTCGATTCCCAGTGGGGAGCATGCAGGAGGCAGCCGATCAATGAGTCTCTCTCATCACTGATGTTTTTCTATCTCTCCCTCTCTGAAATCAATAATAAAAATAAATAAATAAAAATTAAAACAAAATAGAGCTCCTGCTTGAAGACACGAGAAGAATGCTGACTGTTATCCGAGGAGCACACACGCGGAGCTGGAACGTGTGGGGGAGCCTTAGGCATTGGGCCTGGGCACTCACTCCACATTCCTAACCGTCTCTGTCAGCCAGTGGGCTAGACACAACAAGTAAAGTAACACGTCACCTGCCACCAAGGGCACCGCTGGGGCCCAGGGATAGCGCTGCTGCCCCCTAGGGGTACAAGCCAGACACGCACAGGACACCCTGCACAACACAGTAGCTGACTCCAAACATCCACAGCACCTAGGGCCGGAGCCCTGGTGTGGCCAGACGAGCGATTCCACGTGGAAAGATCTGCACAGACCAGGAGGACTGGTCTCGGTTAGCTCACGGAGGCAGAAAAACTCGTGGCCGAGGAGCACCGTTCCGCATGCGAGCTTACCTCTGTTCTGCGAGGTTTTGCATTTAAAGTCATATTCATCCTGTAAGTCCTCTAGCGTCTTGATTTCTTGCTCTATGCACTATAAATAAAGACATAAATAGGGTTGCTACTGGGCAGCTTCCACAACTTAAGAAACAGATCACTGCTTCTAGAAGACCCAGAAAACCATGGCAATAATCCTGCTCCCTCAGAGGGACTAGACATGAAATAGTGACCATTTCATTAATCAATATATAGTAACTTTATTTAGAAAAGAAATTATACACCCAGCCAGGGTGGCTCAGTGCTGAGCACCGACCCATGAACTAGGAGGTCACGGTTTGATTCCCGGTCAGGGCACATGCCCGGGTTGCGGGCTCGATCCCCAGTGTGGGGCCTGCAGGAGGCAGCCGATCCATGCTTCTCTCTCATCATGGATGTTTCTATCTATCTCTCCCTCTCCTTTCCTCTCTGAAATCAATGAAAGTATATTTCTTTAAAAAAGGAGAGAAGCCTAGGCGACCAGCCAACTGGTAGCTATGACGTGCACTGAGCACCAGGGCCAGACACTCAATGTAGGAGCTGCTGAGCTGCGGTGACTTAGCAGCTGCGGTGTTCGGGCAATGTACCTGGAACCAGAGAGGAGGGAGCCCCATTCCAGGGGGGGGACACAGAGAAATGCTCTCTC
>NW_006293349.1:3845017-3851522 GCF_000327345.1 Myotis davidii
GCAATAATCAATATATAGTAACTTTATTTAGAAAAGAAATTATACACCCAGCCAGGGTGGCTCAGTGCTGAGCACCGACCCATGAACTAGGAGGTCACGGTTTGATTCCCGGTCAGGGCACATGCCCGGGTTGCGGGCTCGATCCCCAGTGTGGGGCCTGCAGGAGGCAGCCGATCCATGCTTCTCTCTCATCATGGATGTTTCTATCTATCTCTCCCTCTCCTTTCCTCTCTGAAATCAATGAAAGTATATTTCTTTAAAAAAGGAGAGAAACTTGGAGCTATGTCAGGGCTGGGTACTGATCCCCACTTCAATGACGTGGCTCCCTAGGAGGCTGCGAGAGCGAGCTGCTCCCAAGAACCTGGCGTTTGGGAGGGCGCCGTCTGACGCACCCCATGCCAGTGTGACCCAGAGCCCCACAGGAGGCCCCGGCCCTCGTCCAGCGGCCTTTTCCAGACACGGGCGACCTCCTCTTCCCCCCAAACAGCCCCCAGAGCAGGGAGGGAGCGGACCCCGAGGCACCGAGCAGCCCCCGCAGCCACACGCTGCCTCGCAAGCTTATCTTGAAACGACTGGGCGTTCTGCTCCAATCGGCAACGCAGCAGCACTGGCTTCAGGGAGATGCTTTTCTCCCCATCCAAGTCTTAGAGCAGCGGTTCTCAACCTGTGGGTCGCGACCCTTTTGGCGGTCGAACGACCCTTTCACAGGGGTCGCCTAAGACCATCCTGCATATCAGATGTTTACATGACGATTCATAACAGTAGCAACATGACAGTTATGAAGTAGCAACGAAAATAATTTTATGGTTGGCTCACCACATGAGGAACTGTATTTAAAGGGCCAGAAGGTTGAGAACCACTGTCTTAGAGGAAAGCAGGTGCCCGGACGGGCCATGGTTACCCGGGGCTCCGTGTAGCCGGGGACTCCGGCTGGAGAGGTGCAGACATACGGGCTATTAGAGCAGCAGCTTCTCGTTTACCGGGTGATGGGGAAAGTCAGTGACCACACGGCGCCACGGGAAGGAAGTGAGCTCAGTGTCCGCAAGTCACACCAGGAAGGCCTAAGAGTCTGCTACGCACTGGTGTCACCAGCGTGTTTACTTGAGGTTCGGGGCCTCAGCTAAACTTTGCTTCGCAACTGTTTAAAGGACTGAGATGAGTTACTGTGGTTACACTGGAGCCGCTGAAACCTCTCTCCCTCCCCAGAGAGCTGCGGACACACGGTACTCACCATCACCTTGTCCTTCACGGTCCTGACCCTGGCGTCCAGCTCCTTCTGCTTGTCGAGCATCACCGTGCCCTGAATGCTCCCCGACTGAGCCTGTGACGGGGGTGGAGGTAACAGTCACTTTCCCTCTGGGACTTACCTGCGGGCCGCACTCCCCAGTCAAGTCCATACCGCGTGCCCCCCACGCCCTCCGAGACCTCCCCGGACTCCTCCTCAGGCTTCCCACAGGAGCGCCTGTAAGAAACGGTCCCGTGCCAGGGCCCGGAGACAAGGCTGGCGAGCTGTGAATGCTCCGGAAGGACCAGGCTCAGTCGTGCCTGACACAAACACAGAGCAGCTCAGACACTTTCCACTGGTCCACACAGCCGCAGGCGCACACAGGCGTTTGTTTCGGGGCTTCTCAGGTTCTGCAGACGAGATTCTTCTTATTCACCCTGGACTCCTACGATTTCACTCATGTGGGTGAACACCAGCAGCGGGGTGCGGGGTACCAGAGGGAGAGGGTGGGGAAGGGGGCCCTAATATACGGGGATAGGACACGACTCTGGGTGGTGGACACACGGTGTAATATACAGGTCTCGTAACATAGACACCCACACCTGAAACCCGTATGTTCATGTGGACCAATGTCACCCCAATACATTTAATAAAACAAGAACCCTGTCCTTGTTTGTCTTAAAGCCGCGGAGAGCCCGTGTGTCCCAGGCTGGCCGCCGCTGGCACCTCAGAGCTTGCTGGGAGGCAGGGCGGCGGGTCCTTGTCTGATTCTGACTCAGACACCCCTGTGACTCACCCAGGTGACTCAGAGGCATGACGGCGCTGCTGCTGCGGCCTTCGGGGAGCACACCTTCATTCACTAGGCCGGGTACCCGTGGGACCAGTCAGCTTGAGTTTAGAGCAAATACTATGTGTATCTTTAAATGCTTAGCCCTGGCCGGTTCGGCTTGGCGGACAGAGCGTCAGCCTGCAGACTGAAGGGTCCTAGGTTTGACTCTGGTCAAAGGCACAGGCCCAGGTTGCAGGCTTGATCCCCAGTAGGGGGTGTGCAGGAAGGAGGCAGCCGATCCACGATTCTCTCTCATCATTGATGTTTTCATCTCTCCCTCACCCTTCCTCTCTGAAATCAATAAAAATATATTAATTTTTTAAAAATAAAAATAAATGCTTAGAGCAGTAAGGTGCATTCAGAGTGACAGGGACACAGAGCTTGGGAGGAGGCAGGGACTGGCCGGATGCCCAGGACGTGCGTGGGGAAGGGCAGGCGCCACCCCAACTTAAAGACTCTCTCCCTCTGCTCCCACATCTCACAGTGCCCCGTGGGTGGTTTGTCAGAGAGATGCTCACAGGGCACACTCCTGTGCACTCTGGCCTTCTCCCCGTCTCAGCCAGAACCACCCACCCCACTGCGGTGCCCACTGCCTGCCTGCGGGCTGTCCCCACCACCCAACACTCAGGAAGGAAGGGACAAGTGCCACAGCAACTTTAAGCTGCTGGGCCCTGGTCAGAGGAAGGGCTCTATTAGATTTAACAAAACCGTGGTCAAATGTCTTGCCCTGGTACAGCCCTGTCCCATGCACCGTTTGGCTGCCCTGGAAACTTAACGGGTGTCACAACCCTGTGTAAAACACAGCTCCTGGCCTGGCCAGGTGGCTCAGCGGTTGCATGTCGACCTGTGAACCAGGAGGTCACTGTATGATTCCCGGTCAGGGCACAAGCCAGGGTTGCAGGCTCCATCCCCTTTGGGGGGTGCAGGAGGCAGCTGATCGATGATTCTCTCCCATCTCTGATGTTTCTCTCTCTCCCTCTGCCTTCCTCTTTGAAATCAATACAAATATATTTAAAAAAACAAAAACAAAGCTCTTCCTAGCGTGTAGCTCAGTTGGTTAGAGCATCGTCCTGATACTCCATGGTTTGGGGTTTGATTCTGGTCAAGCCACATGTGAGAATCAACCAATGAATGTATAACTAAGTGAAACAACATACTGATGTGTTTTCTCTCTCCCTCTCCCTTCCTTTCTCTCAAATCAATAAATTAAAAACAAAACAAAACCAAACCTAAAGCTCTTGCCTGTCCCATCAACCCGTTCTCCTCCCAAAGCCTCCTGGGCCATCAAAGCCCTCCCTCACCCTCCCTCGCCTTCCCGGCTCAGCAAACAGCGTCTCCCAGTGAGGTTACACATCAGTCACCCTGGACCTTTCACTGTCTCTCTCCCACGTCTGAGCCTTCACGACAAGCCCTTCGGTACCATGTCCAAAATGGAACCCGAGCCTGTCCACTTGCCCCCCTCTGCTGCGTGCACCCCATCTCCCTGCCCTGGGCTGCGGCAAGAACCCACTCACGGCCTGCCTGCCTCCTTACTGCCCCCGCACCTCAGCACAGTGTCCGGTCCCTGATCTACACAGCCAGGCCCCAGACACCCCATCACTGTCTACACAGCACCCTCCCCGTTATCTCCATGGCGATCCTTACTATCGGGAAGAACTATGTTTATTCGTCGTCTCTTCCATTAGATCAGGTGCCTTTCCCGAGCCTGGGTCCATAACACCCCTATTTCTGAATTCCCCACTTCCTGGGGCTATAGCATCAGAGTGCTGCTCACCACCACCTCAGTAATATTTGTTGGAAAAATAAATGCGTTTATTTTGTTATTATCACCAGTGTTTAATTAGAAGAAAAAGTACCTGATTGAATCTCTGCGCATTTTCCAGAATTTTTCTTTCCTCCTTCAGACAGTTATAGATGATCATAGACATCAGTATTGGGTCTTCCTGGAAATTATCCTATATGCGGGTGGTTAGGACAAAAGTAAATGAAGTATCAGAATGTTTAAGCTATTGTGCATTATGAATTGAGATGGACTTGTTCATATTCACTGAGAAACCTCATCTCGCATTTATTAAGTTCTACAGAAGTTAATATTTGGTAAAATCAAAATATTCTTTTCACAAACTCTGACAAAAACTGCTCTAACTTTCCAATTAAGTGCAGGCACCTCAATTACGTCTTCATGTAAAAAACCAAGTATTTTTATACATGGTTCCTATAATACTTTTTCTTTGGTCTCTATTTTTCTTTTATAGTAATGATCTTTTGTAGGATCCTGAGACAACGCAAGTGATGCAGAAATGACCCATGACTTTCCTGCTGGTCTCTGCTTCAATTAGACCAGTGATATTCTTTTCAATTTTTCTGCTTCCTTGTCAAAAGTAGTTTGCAAAATACTGGCAATCATGGCTTTATATAACAGGTATATGCAAGCAAAGTCGATAGGAGAACAAATGTTTATGAAGTTAATCTGACTTCCTCATCCGCTGGCATTGTAAAACCCTAAAGCCATTCATTCACAGAGGGAAAAACAAGGTTCTCACGACCGACCTAAGTTGCACAGTTGGTTGCGTTTTATGAAACAAGAAAGCAACGGTGCTCGCCACCATTAAAACAGGAACGTTCCACTGATACAGAAATAACTATGGGAGCCAGACTTAAGGACGCGGGAGTGCTTCTGAGGTAACCCCCAAACTCGCAGCACATTCTCTCCTGCCGGAGCCCCTTGACCTTCCCTCGCAGGGCAGCCCCACGAGAAGCAAGGCCAGGAGGGCCTGGTTCCAACACCCCGATGCCCCGTGGGCTCCCAGGAGGCCCCACTGTCCTGGGCTTACTCCCCATCAGAGACCAAGGACTCAGACCAGACTCAGCACTGAAGTTCCTTCGAGCTTTGACATGTTGCTATAGCTCACTGCTCTTAAAATGGAATCTTTTTCCTTTGGCTTAAATAGCAACAACTGTTAGTAAAACAAGTTTATAGCATCACATTTTTCTGAGTTACAGATGCCTAACACGTGATACGCTAAAACCTAAACATTCCACATGTGTTTACCAAACAAGCTGACATTTTATTTTACTTGTGCTCTGAAGTATCCCCACAGAAAGGGGCTGGATTTGCAGTCTCTAACTTGTCTAAATGCCAGTGAGCGTGTGCGCATAGTGTCTGGCGAATGGGAAACCTCTCATGTGCACACGGGCGCATTGCACGGCGCACAGACCAGGCCGCACCTGAAGGTTGCGCTTGCTTTTCCTGATGTTGTGCTGCAGCAGAAAGTTGTTCTCCAGGGAAAAGCGGCTGTACTGATCGTCCAGCTGCGACAGGAGGTCGTGGAAGAGGATGGTGGCGAACGAGACATCATTGGCGGCGTGCTCCCTAGATGGAAAAGCCACACTTTACTCAGGGGCTGCGTTACGCAGACAAAACCACCACTGCCCTCCAGACTGAAGCTGCTAACGGAGCGGTGAGTGCTCTCTTGGTTTTGATGGCTTTCCTGCCACATGGACCCCGCTCTCAGCGGCAGTCTGTACGATGTTCCTGCTATATCCAGCTAGCCTGAGAAATCCCAGAGCTCCGACTGTGCACAACACTGCTGATGGCGATCGACTCTGGAGGGGAGCAGTCAGCAGGGCACTTCATTGTCTATGCCGAACACTTTCGGAACATCAAAAGCATCTGCGGTCGGCAAGGAGAAATTCTAAAGTAGAACACGGGTCACTTTGAGAGGTATGCCCTCTATGCGCCTTCCTATCTCTCATCAATATTTACCATAACTCAGCTTTGATGATTTCTTTTATTTTCTTTCTATGGCCTGTCCCCTAACTTGGGAAGTAACTGGTGTCGCATTACCCAATGTATCCAAAGCATTTAGGAGCATCTATAATAATAGAAGTGTAATATGCTAATTAGACCGGAAGATGCCTTTCCTTCTGGACCAGTGGTTCTCAACCTTCCTAGTGCCGCGACCCTTTAATACAGCTCCTCATGTTGTGGTGACCCCCAACCATAAAATGATTTTTGTTGCTACTTCATAACTGTAATGTTGCTGCTGTTATGAATCGTCATGTAAATATCTGATATGCAGGATATATTTTCATTGTTACAAATTGAACATAATTAAAGCATAGTGATTAACCAAAAAAAAAAAAAAAGTAATTATATATGTGTTTTCCGATGGTCTTAGGCGACCCCTGTGAAAGGGTCGTTCGACCCCCAAAGGGGTCGCGACCCACAGGTTGAGAACCGCTGGTCTAAACAAAGGCATAGCGACCAGGGGCTGTGGCAGAGGCCCCTGGCCACGGTGGTGGTGGTGGGCAGGGCCAGGGCCAAGGCCCTTGCACACATCTCGTGCACCAGGGCCTCTAGTGTATCGTAATTAAACTGGCAAAACTACGTGAAAGTACTTAATGACTAATGTGTGTAGCTTAGAGACACGTGCCACTTTCCAAACCAA
>NW_006293349.1:3851605-3855165 GCF_000327345.1 Myotis davidii
CAGTGGCCTCTGATGAGGTTCATCTTCTAGTCAACGTGGCTCCCGTCACTGGTCACTGGATCAACAAGTTCCCCGAAAGCACAGAGCAACGCCCCCTCTCTCCAGCGCCCTCCTTACCAGTCCTGCTTTTCCAGCCACTGGGCCAGGTACTGGCGGATCTCCATGGGGAAGCTGTCATCGTAGAGCTGGTGCACCTGCTCCAGGAACTTGGCGTCCAGCTGCTGGAGCTCGTACCACTGGGACATCCTGGAGGAAAGCAGACGGGCAGGCTGCTTAGCTGGTGCCTCCTGCGGATGCCTTGCTTGATCCGAAACATAACTTGCCTCTGAACTACATTGTTTCAAAAGTGTCTGTATTAGAAAGCCTGGTTTTTTGTTGTTGTCACTTTTTAATCTTTATTGCTTAAAGTATTACATATGTCTCCTTTTCCCCCCTTGGCCCGCTCTGGCCTGCCTTCCCAGCCCCCCTCCAAGGTCTTTGGTTGATTACCTCCCACCCACTCTCCCCTGCCTTCCCTCCAGGGATTCCACACTCTTCTTTTTTCTTGTCTTTTTTAAAAATGTTTTTATTGATTTCAGAGAGGAAGGGGGGCGGAGAGATAGAAACATTAATGATGAGAGAGAATCATTGATTTGCTGCCTCCTGCGCGCCCCACACTGGGCACTGAGCCCACAACACAGGCATGTGCCCTTAACTGGAATCGAACCCGGGACCCTTCAGTCCCCACAGGCCGACGCTCCATCCACCGAGCCAAACCAGCTAGGGCTGCACTCTGTTTTTTAAGTTGACTTTTGGAGTCAATATTTTTTTCTTTTCCAGGAAACACATTGTAAGATCTTTGCTTAAACTTCTTGGGGCAGCTCTTTCTGGGCTCCGTATTTAAAGGGACACCACCTCTCACCCTGGAAAATGCTATGCCTCTTCCTGATGCATTTTTCTCCATAGCACTTACCACCATCTAACCTACCACGTATTTTCTTCTTCTTTTTTTAAAGATGTTTTTTATTGATTTTAGAGAGAGAGGAAGGGAGAGGGAGAGAGAGATAGAAACATCAGTGATGAGAGAGAATCATGGATCGGCTGCCTCTTGCACGCCCCACACTGGGGATCGAGCCCGCAATCCAGGCATGTGCCCTGACGGGAATCCAACCTAAGTCACACCGGCTGGGCCACATATTTTCTTGCATATTTTCATTACTTTTGTTTTCCTCACACGAGGAAAAGGATTTCCGGGAGGTTTTGTTCACTGCCGTATCTCCAGGACAGTGCTGGACACACAGTAGGTGTTCAATAAATATGCCCTTTAAATAAATCTGTACTCTTATCAAACAAATAAATGCAAAACAACCTAGATTTACTTTAGGACAAATCATAACAACTCTCCCAAAATCGCTCTCACAAATTACAGTACATCTGTAATTTAACTCAAAGAATTTTAAACTCGTATCTCACATTTTATGATTCATAGGTTAAAATGGATTATTCTTGTTATATAGCTTTTAAAAGAGACATGTTTTCTTCTTTGCCAACTGCAAGCGGTAAGTCTGGCACAAAATGTCTTAAATCTCAGTAATAAAGATCGAAACAATATCATTAAATATATGATAACTGGGAAGGATCAAGTAATGCCATCTCTTGGCATAACTGTAAGTCCGTTTTTACACAGCAATGCTAAAGATTAAGAACTAAGACAAAACCTAGCTGAAGGGAGCCCTGACGTCCAGTAGGAGAGGGGGCCTCCCATCGCCAGGGCGGTTTCGGGTCTGCACCAGGCTCGGCGACACCATTCGGGGGGATGGACGTGGTGCTGTCCTGCCCTCCCTCTGAGGGGTCTGGCTTTGCAAGCAGTGGCTGGCTTGCTGGCGAGCACGTGTGCAGCACAGAGTCCTATCTACTCCACAAATGTCCTCCCAAAGGACGGTAAGACATGGTGGGAGCAAAGCTGTGACCGTCACGGAAGCCAGCAGGAACGGACCCAGCCCACCCTGTCGCACTCTTTCTCTGGCCACTCGATGCTCACGTCAAATGTCTGTGCCTGAGGGGAAGGCTCCAGATCTGTGGCCTCTCCCACCCTGTCATGCGTCTCCTAAGGATGTGCTTTAGGTAAGTACAGGCGCCGCGACGGCTCTGGCCAGGCGAGTGACCCCAGGCCACTCATCGGCCTGTTAACAGGCTGGTGGTAGGACCCGATGACCTAGGCCAGAGGCACTACCTGGCACCCAGCAGGCAATCAATCATTCACACCAACAAAACCAGGACCCATCTTACCAAGAATGTCACCAACACAGGGATCGGCACGATCGTCCTCCCATGACCTGGCTCCGGTCCCAAGAGCTCCCACGTCCCGGCCTCCGCACGACTTCCGAATCCAGCCTCTGCCACCCTCGGGTCGGACCACATCCCTCATTTGTTCAAAACTGCCACAGTGTGTGTGTGTGTGTGTGTGTGTGTGTGTGTGTGTGTGCGTGCTCAGGCTGACTTCCTCCCAGGCCTCATCTTCATCTATGAGCAAAGCAGCCCAGGCACCCAGTTCTCCCTGGGTGTTGGCTCTGCCCACCGTTCCTGCTGTTGCCCTTGAAGACAGTCTCCCCACAGATGTCTGCCTCTCTACATCCGATCAGCGTCCCAGGGAGGTGCACACGCCCCTTCTCCTAGAGCTGCCTGAGCCTGACTCAGAAACAGCAATGCTTCTTAGACGGGAACCCCGTGGCATTCTGTACCTCTCTCTGTTAGAGCGCGGCCCCTGCCTTCCATAGAGAGCCAGTCCCCTGCGTGATGTCAGCTCCGAGTTGCAGGGACCATGTCTCAAAAAAAAAAAGCCCTCTGCTCCTGAGACAGTGTCCTGCACATGTCATGCACCAATAACAGTTGGTGGAATTGGAAATCTGGTGTCTAACCGAGAGCAACAGAAAAGTCAAGGGCGAACCGTATTCCGCACAACCTGTTTGAGCCCCGCACCCTCATTCAGCAGTGGCTGCACACTGGCTTCCGGGGAGGCTCACGTCTGATTCCCATCCCGTAACAGCAGCCACCTCTCCAACCAGCACACACAACAGGCCAAGCGCAGTCACCCACACACCGGTGCGTCTACCCCCGAGCTCCTCGGGACAAGCCAGGAAAGTTCAAGGAAGACGGGCTGTATTATTGGGGGTTTGCAGGGAGGAAACGATCGCTTTCTTATTCTGGGAAGACACTAAGCTCCTTGCACATAAAGGCACAACTAAGTCCCCCGGTCATGGTCATGGACCGTCCCTTCCGTCCGAGCAGCAGCTGCACCCAGCGCTCAGGGGCCAGACCGTCGGGTTTGCGTGCACAGGACGAGCTTCTAACCCGGAACGCTCTGCAGGGGCGGATGGAACACGCCGACCCAAACTTCCCGCGGGCCCTGGAGGACCTGCAAACCTGGGCGCGCTGGGCAGGGGCGGGAAGGACGGCATCGCGGGGGAGAGGCATTTCACAAGCCATCTTTACCGCCAGGGCAAGGCTGGCCGGGCAGCCGTGCGGGCACCGAGAGCCGCACCTGGGACAATCCGGACACGCGCCCTGCGGGGGAGGGGCCG
>NW_006293349.1:3855269-3856274 GCF_000327345.1 Myotis davidii
GCTCCCCCAGGCCGGTGCGGCTGGGCCTGGGGTCCGGCAGGTGTCGCTCAGGTGAGGCGGAACCTCTCTGCAGACTCCGCGCCGGAAAACGAAAGTGCCGGCTGGGAGAAAAGGCAGTGCCGACTGCCACGCCCCCTTCGCCTCCACCAATCAGCGGCCCCGCGCTCAGCTAATCGGACGCGGCTGTTCCGCTCACCTCCCCCCGCGGGGCCGCCGACCGGCCAATCCGCTGGGCCCTTCCGTAGCCTTTGGGCGGGGACCCCGCGTGAGTGACGTGTGGCCCTGCTGGTCTGGCAACTTGGCTGCGGGACAGTTGCGTGCGTTTTCACCTTCTAGGGAGCAGCTGAGAAGGAAGTGGTGCGCCGAGGCCCAGGCTAGGAAATGTCTGCGTGTCTCCCCCATCCGAGAGCCTGCGGCGGGGGCGGCGCGTCACCATCGGAAACTCACGTGGCAGCTGAAGCCGGTGGGGGGCGTGCAAGGGGCAGCCGGTCCATGATTCCCTCTCATCATGGAGGTTTCTCTCTCTCTCCCTCTCCCTTCCTCTCTGAAATCAGTAAAAATATATATTTTTTAAAAAAAATGAAGTATAGAGAACAAAATACCACCCCACTGCTGCAAGAAGATATAGAAATGTGCCCTGGCCGGTGTGGCTCAGTGGATAGAGCGTTGGCCTGTGGATTGAGGGGTCCCAGGTTCAAGTCCGGTCAAAGGCATGTACCTTGGTTGCGGGCACATCCCCAGTAGGGAGTGTGCAGGAGGCATGTTTCTAACTCTCAATGCCTCTTCCTTCTTCTGTAAAAAATCAAGATATATATTTTTTAAAAAGAATATATAGAAATGTAAATACATGACAGAAGAGGGCGACAGGAGAGGGGAAATGGAGCGGTGGGCTACTTTATCTTTTTTTATCACTTTCCCCTATTACACTTGCAGCCCAACCCCTCGCGGGACGCCTTTGAAGTCGGTGCTGCCAGGAGTGCCGCCGGGGCCGGGGCCGGGGGCGGG
>NW_006293349.1:3856673-3867071 GCF_000327345.1 Myotis davidii
CGGGAGGGGACCGTGTCCCGTTTCTTCAGGTGCTGGGCAGCTCGCCCGTCCCACTCCCCGCGTGTGCGCTTCCCTGGGAGTCGTCCCCGTCCTAACCTCGCTTCTCCGTCCGCACCGTCTGCACGCGGCTCGCTGGGGCCTTGCGGGTCCTGCAGGCTCTGCCCCTCACAGCGGGGTCCCTGACCTTGAACCAGAGATGAAGCGGGGCTGGCTGTCTCTGGGGCTGTCCTTTCTCTAGTCCAGTGGTTCTCAACCTTCCGAATGCCGCGACCCAGTTCCTCATGTTGTGACCCAACCATAAAATTATTTTCGTTGCTATTTCATAACTGTAATGTTGCTACGGTTATGAATCGTAATGAAAATATCTGATATGGAGGTGTCGCGACCCACAGGTTGAGAACCGCTGCTCTAGACCCACCAGGGCTTTCCTCGCTCAGGGTCGCATTTCTCCCAGCGATTATACTGAGGGGGTGGGAGAAGCGAGGGGGGCGGGGGCGAGCATGACAGTCACTGGACCGTGATTGGGAAAGTGTGGCGGCTCTGCCTGCAGCCTGCGCGGCTCATCCAATGGTTCCGGCAGGCACTGTCTCACGTTGGGGGCTCTGCTCACCCACTCTTAAAGGGCTCTGCCTACCTACTAAGAGGGGCCTGGGGACCAACCAAGGACCTCCAGGGTGAGGGGACCCACCCCACTGGACCCAGCCTCCAGCCTGCAGTGAGCGAGCGCACCAGGCCCCAGGGCTGCACTTGCCCCGACCCCACAGTGCAGACGGTGCCCGTCTTCTCCAGCCTCCAGGAGAGGGCATGGATAGTTTCCAGTGCAAAGGGACAATGTGGGGCCCCTTTTCCAAATGTACTAAAATTTCAAGAAGGCAGCAGCAGAGCCTTCAACCAAGCCGGCTGCCTGCCGCCTGCCCGCCCGGGGGACTGCACAGGGAGCGGGAAGGCCCTGGCAGGGGCCTGGGCGGGGCTTCCTCTGCAGAAGGCTGGCTACCTGTTTAGGTAAAACCAGTGAAGACCTGATCTAATGAAGAAACAGGCCAGGACCCACTCCTTCCTGGGGCACTTGAGTAGCATCGGGCCTTCGGCGTTCCCTGGAGAGCCTGCTAATCAGCTCTGCCTCCCTTCTTTTTCATTGCTTTTAGAGAAAGAAAGATGAGAGAGAGAGAGAGAGAGAGAGAGAGAGAGATGGATGGGTCTCGTGGGTTGGTTGCCTCCCACACATGCCCCAGCTAGGGCTGGGGATCAAAGCTGCAACCCAAGTACATGCCCTTGACCTGGTATTGACCTGGAGACCCCTGGGTGTGCGGCCCATGCTCTGACCACTGAGCAATGCCAGCCGGGGCTCCGGGAAAGGATTGTAATGAGAGCGCCATTCTCCCACGCCCTTTAACCTCTCCCCATCCCCACCCTGTCTAGGCATCCTCCAAGATTCTTTCCTCAGAGGCAGTGGTGAGACATCAAGTGGATGACTGTGAAACCTTAGGTAAGACAGTGGGGTGGGATTTTACCCGGGGCAGGAGGAGTCGGGCCCTGAGTTTAAGGAGAGGAATTAGGGGGAAGTTCCAGGAACTCTTGCATGGGCAATGTCCGGGATACCTGGCACACGAGGTATCCAGATGGAAGGGAAGTTAGAGTAAGATAACTTCAAGCTGTCATTCCAGAGCATTGCTACAGAGTGGGGAGGTTCAGAGGGGAGTGACAGAAGGGGATCCCTATGTTGCTTGAGCAATCGCAAGCGTGTTTTGGTTATTCAGTTCGAAGTCTAATTGGGGACTGTTCCATGATTTTAGAGTCTGAAGGCATCATAAAGGGAATTCTAGCGTAGTCTTGCAGGCAGACCCAGGGGTAAAGGAAAGCAAGGAATTCATTACCATCCTCCCTGGGTTCAAACACCAAATCATTAGCATACGCACTAGAGAGCAGAGAGTGCTAGGTTCTAGGGGTATACCTATGAAGAAAGCCTTCTTCGTCCATGCACATGCAGAGCTTGCAGAGAGTCTAAGAAGAAGGCAGATGATACACGTTTATAATAAAGGTGATAAGAACCGTGCTGGGAGCTAGAGGATGTGAAGCAGGCGTGACGTGACCTGAGCCGTGTGTGCACGCATGTGCGTGTGTGTGCGCGCGTGCGTGCGTGTTTGAAAGGAAGGCCTTTCAGAGCCTGGAGGATGTCCGATCCTAATCCAGTAGGTGAGATGGGGCTGAAGACTTGAGAGGATAGGGCAGAGGGAGCTGAGAGCGAGCGTGACCACCAGAGAAACTGAAAGTAGTTCACTCCGTCTCCTGTGTATGCTCTGGAGGCTGAGAAGCCCTTGGGGAGAAGTGATGATGAGAGATGAGTTGAAGCATAAAAAGAGACTAAAAAATGGCTTTGGAAAGATCTGTTAGAACTATGGTCCGGAGCTGGGAACCTTGATTGTTTTTTGTGCCAGGAGCTTCTCTGGCAGTCTAATGAAACCTAGGGATTCCTTCAAGGAATAATGTTTTTAGTTGAATAAAATACGTAAGATTCCAAAGGAAACCAAAACCACTGAAATACAGGTATCAAAATATTAACACCAACCTTGTAATATAAGTGCTTTATTAATGGCGCCACATAAGATCTAGCAATGGGTCTGATGAATGCAATCTCAAAACCGTGCTTAGCACAAGCGATATTTTGAGATAAATGTAGCAACTGTGATGAGAACATGGTGTAGGTCATGGTTTGTTGGCGTTGTATCTCTCTAAAGGAATTTCCGTTTCAGCAACAAGTTGGTAGAAATAAACTCCTAACTCTTGCCATGCAAACCCACAACCCTCGGGAATTCTGTGCATACTCTCTCGGCGAGCACTGCTACGCCCGAGCGTCACGAGCCATTTGAAGAGTGTAAGCAGCGACTGAAAGGATCAGTTTGCTTTCAGTGGAGCGCTCTGCTCTGCCTACACAGGAGGCACGTGGAGCTGTTTGCTGTGTTTACTGGAAGGTGTTGCAGAGCGTGTCCTCTTCACCCTGTTCTCACGGCGTCCTCCTGGGAGGACTCCGGCTGAAATGCTCCGTGTCTTACAGGGCTGGTTACACACCTATGGGCCTGTCAGGAAAGGTGCCTGTTACTGTCTATACTTCAGTAAGCCAGACTTTTCAAAATGCAGTCATCAGTCAGTCAGTGCTCGTGGTCAGGTGACAGAAGGCGGTCGTCTGTCAGAAACTGGAGTGTGTGCACACAGAGGCCAGTTGGCGAAGTCTAGGCTACAGCATCTGCTGCGAGCGCTGTGCTAGGGCGGCTTGTCCCCTCACTCTGTCCTCTGCCAGGGGGCGTGCATGGGCGTCCTGAACCCGTGTGAGGTGCAGAAAACCCCTTGGGTTTGCAGACTCCCATTCGCACTTTAGGGTTCTTCGGGGACTTTCCTTGCTCCCTCGAGACTTTGAGGAAGTCCACTGGCAGCGCCTTTCTTCAGATGAAGGCGCCGATACTCAGTACAATTGTGGAGGATAAGAAAGAAGCCATTGTTGGGGAGAAGGGATGAGATGGGAGATGAGCTGAAGCATAACGAGAGATGAAAATGTGACTTTGGGAAGATCTGTTAAGAATGACGGTCCAGCACTGGGACCATAAAGAATATTATTCTTTACATTAAAAAGCATCAGAAAAGGCATTAGCAAGATGGACACCTGTGACGGGTGTGGGATGGGTGAGGGGAAAGTGGAAACATGACTGATATTTTGAAAATCTACCTTGTGTTTCATTAGATGCTGCTTGTTTGCTCCTAGCTGGCAGAAAATAAATATTCCGGGGCAGAGAGGGGACTGATAAGACGGAATCTCCTGTTAGGAAGGTAGGTTATGTTAAATCTTTTTATTTTTTAAATTTTTTCATGGGACATTGGCCTCTCCCTGTCTGCTTGCCTGGGGGTCAGGAAAGGGTGGAGGTTAGAGAGGATCCTCAGAGGGACTGACATTTCTGCCTGAGTCAGGGCTCCCGGTGGACAGCAGCCTCGGGCTCCCCCCCGACCCCCCCTGCCCCTGCAGTGAGTCATGCAGATGCCTGGCATAGAGACCCGCCCAGGTCCTGGCACCAGGGATCCCACCCTCTGACTCAGAGCAACCGCTGGGCGATGGCATCGCTAAGCATCCAGTCTGGTCCGTAATATCAGTGCCCCATATGCCACCAGGAGGGACTCTGGTCCCCATCCCCAGAGGCTTACGGGAAGTCACTGCGATGCAATAGGCCCCAGCTGCAAAGGCATCTGGGACATGTTGGATTCTTAACTCTGTAACCCCAGGCTTGGCTGACGACCCAGAAAGCCGGAATGCCACCCAAAGACGAACACCATGCTCCCGGGAAGGTTAACGAATGTATAGAGTGTGATCCCTGCGTGATGTTATCTGTTAACTCAGGAGAGCACTGTTCTTTCTGGTGGTCTACTAGTAAGTGGCTGCCCACCATCTGGTTTTACTACAAACCCCTATAAAGAGACCCAGTCCTGGGAGGGAGGGATTCTTCCTGCCCGGCCGGCACTGGCAGCAGCTGCCTTGCCCGAGTATGTACGTTTCTCCTATTAAAGCTCTTATGGATTTGAAGAAGGCTGCGTGTCAGAATCCACCCTGAATTTAGACTTTTGGGGCTTCCCCCCAACAGAGGAATCCCTGGCAGTGATCCCAGCAGCTGTGAACCCCAAAGTTGGGACCCTGTGGACACGACAGTCAGGAGGCTTTCTAGTTCAGCCCTGGGTACCCAGCTGTCTCTGCCCTGTTATTCCCGCCAGGCTGGGTCATGTACGACTCTTCCCTGTGGGCACTCAGGACGCTGGCTTAGTCGGCTGTTCCCTCAGGTGCTCCTGCTGGCTTCTGAGTAATGCAGTGCGGCCTTGCTATTCTTGACCTATTCTGAAATCTTTTTTTAAAATCATTTTTTTTAAAAAATTAAATTTATTGGGGTAACATTGGTCAACGTGATCATATAGGTTTCAGGCGTGGGTTTCTATGTTACAGGATCTGTATATTGTACCACGTGCCCACCACCCAAAGTCAAGTCTTCTCCTGCCACCATGTATCAGGACCCCTATTCTGAAATCTTAACCTTGAGCCTTCTAGGGCCAAAGTCATCAGTAACACAGGAGAAACAAAGTCAGAGCTGCAACACGGATGAACAAATGAGTCTTTGGTTCATATCATATTAACACTTGGTTTTTAAAAGTCTCTTATCTTGCAAGTTTATCTGAAGCTTTGGTTTAGGGGTGCCAGCGAGAGGAGAGCTTGAACCATGGGGCATATACAGAGCTGAAGAAAGAAGATGTGAGTGCTGGCAGACATCAGTCTTTCAGGTTCCCTTTGCTTCTTTCCTGTGCGTGTCAGGAGTTGATCCTGTCATTCAGCAGAATAGGGAGACTTCATCTAAAATTGAAAAGTGAAAAGGACCTTTGAGGAAATGACTGCTTGGCAAATAAATCACTATTTCTTATGCAAACATCCACGGCTACTAACTACTCCATAATCATTGTACCAATTAACTACTAAGCATTCAAAAGATGCCTTTAAGTGGATAAAAACTGTTTAAAGAAGGCCTATTCATCTTGCTAAAAGTAAGAAGAAATGGGTGCAAAATGTAGCAAAAGTTCTCTCATAACTACATGATTCCGTTGTTAGGACAATTAACAACGGAATGGCCGTCCAAGGCGACTATGGATTTTTCATCCCTAAAAGTTTTCAGGAAAAGGATTAAAACCCACTTGATTTATAGTCAGACAGACATTTCTCGGGCCTCAGAGTCCCTCCAAGAGTCTATTACTCTGACGTTCGTTCATCGTGGTGCAAGTTGGGGGTTTGAACTGCTTGACAGTATTGGGGCATGAGAACAGATGGAAGGCACCCTAAATCTCATTACTGCATTTACAATTATGACGCAGCTCTCAGAAGAGTAGTATTACACTGTCTTTGTTCTTCATATACCACTGGCAGAGGGCTCCCGGGACGAACAATGCGAGCAACAATTCATCAAGAAAAATGGGAACTGGTGGTGCTTGAACTGCTAAAGTAAATATTAAAGTAAGCTTATAAGTATTGACTAATACGTGTGGTCTGCTCAGTGGAGAGAGAGGCGGGGACTGGCATGGCCAACAGTGGAATTAGGGACGAAGCGTATTTGAGAGGGTTCAGGAATATTCTGCCCTGTGGTGGCTTGAGATGGGAAGAACTGAAAGCCGTTCAAGCAAGTAAAGATGCCTGCTTTCCACACGGGTAAGAGCAGTGGCACACAGGCCCATACAGACATCCTTGTGTTATGCTAATGAATCTGTTTTCTCGTGGCCCTGGCTCCGCACAGGGAATGCCCTTGACCATGGAGGAGGGCCTGGAGAAGAGAGGGAACCTACTGCGGTTTCGATCGTCGTGGGACTCAGGTTTTCTCTCAGCACCGCGTACACACTGGGCGACATCGGAAGAAGGTCTGATGGAGACTGTGGCTCGGTTGAATCGCTTCGGCTTAAAGAAATAACAAGGAAAAGAGCGAAGAGGCTGAACCAGTCATAGCGCCTGTGGCTTCCTGCGCCAGGAACGCATTCCCAGGGCTTTATCTGGTGGTGACACTGAGATGCCTCATGCATCACCTGACATCACAGCATCAGCGACTGGAAGGCATGGCATGTCCCGGGCAGCTTCGTAGCTGCAGTCCGGGTAGACTGTGGCGTGTCTGGAAGACTAGCTGTGTGTATTCAGGAAAGCGGAGCGTGAGCACAAAACGCTTTATTCTCGGGTGTGTGTGTTTTCTCCGCCCTTAGAGTTCCTACAGGAAGGCTTCTTTTTTGGATGAGTTCAATAATGAACATTTTACATGCAACTGAGATTACTTACATTGTCGAGATGGGGATAAAAACAGAAGGAACATAACCTTTGTCCCCCTTTTCTGTCGGTCGTGAAACTGGAAAAGAAAGTGTTGGGAAACACGTTACCGATATTCTTGATGACATTAGAAAAGTCTAGAAAGATATGAGTAATGCTGAAAAATAAGAGAGATGATACAAAAGCTTATTGATTCACGAAACTCTTTAGTTGAGTATTTTAGATGTGCAGAAAAGGTGCAAGAAGAGAAAAACACATCTTTTGGCAGGTCCAATCTAACTTTACATATGAATGTCTCTAAAGTGCATGAGAAAAATTGGGAATCAGCCTGGCTGGTTTGGCTCCATGGTTGAGCGTCAACTTATAAACCAGGAGTTCACGGTGCGATTCCCTGTCAGGGCACATGCCTGGGTTGTGGGCTCCATCCCCAGGAAGGGGCATGCAGAAAGGAGCCAATCTATAATTCTCTGTCATCATTGATGTTTCTCTCCCTTCCTCTCTGAAATCAGTAAAAATATACATTAAGAAAAGAAAAACTGGGAAATCAACTATATTACTCGCTTCTACATTACATTTAAGTTTGATTATAAGGACTGATTTATTTGTGTTTGGGGGAATTTAAAGTGATTCTGTTCTTTTCATTAAAACTGACACCAATCATGATCTTATAATTTCACAAATTTTTGAAGCACAGACATCAGTGCTACTAGAAGCACTGCTGTGCTATGGTCACAGAATGTGCAGACGCCAGCCTTGGAAAGAGCCCGTTTCCCTGCTGTCCTATGCTGGCATTGTGCTTGCTCCCGCTGTCATTTGGACCAACTGTCATTTGTTTCATTGGCATTTGTTGCTTCATTTGGTCAGAGGTAAAGACACTTAGGGTCTGTCATTGTGTTATTTTGTTGTTTATTTCAGAAGGGGATGAAGTAGGGTGGCAACAGTCACCCTACCGTGATGATGGTAGGACAGTCCACAGATGGTGCTCATGGATCTAGTTGCTATAGCTGAACATTTTAATGGATGGTTATACTCTCATTAAAGGGCCAAAACGGCGAACTTACATTACAGCTGTGTAGCTAATTTCATGAATGTTCTTGCATAGACTCAACCAGTGTTTAACCACATGCCTTCTGTGGCCAGGATTCTTTTAGGCCATTAGCATACACCGAGGGGGGCAGACATGTGGGGACTTGTTACTGGCAGCCCCGGAGGCGGGGGATGTTACGCAGACTCCCTGGTCCTCTCCTGGGCACATGAGTAATTCTGAGTTGTGAGATACAGTTCCATTTAATTTTGATTATAATGACTGATTCATTTGTGTATTTGGGTATTTATAGTAATTGAGTTTTTCTCATTAAAACGGACACCAATCAAGTCCTAGCCAGTTTGGCTCAGTGGATAGAGCGTAGGCCTGCGGACTGAAGGGTCCTGGGTTCGATTCCGGCCAAGGGCACATGCCAGGGTTGTGGGCTCAATCCCCAGTGTGAAGCGTGCAGGAGGCAGCCGATCAATGATTCTTTTTCATCATTGATGTTTCCATCTCTCTCTCCCTCTCCCTTCCTCTCTGAAATCCATAAAAATATACTAAAAAACAAACTGATACCAATCATAATCGTAAGTAAAAAATATATCCTATATAAGAAAACACTAATATGCAATTGACTGAACTGCAAAACGACCAGTTGCTATGATGCACACTGACCACCAGGGGGCAGATGCTCGACACAGGAGCTGCCCCCTGGTGGTCAGTGTGCTCCCACAGGGGGAGCGCTGCTCAGCCAGAAGCCGGCTCACAGCTGGAGAGTGCAGTGGCAGTGGCGGGAGCCTCTCCCTCCTCCGCTGCAGGCAGGTAGTAAGGAGCGAGGGGTCCCACATTGCAAGAGCCCTGGACTGAGAGAGGGATGTCTGTCTGCCGGCAGGCGGACATCCCCAGAGGGGTCCCGGACTGTAAGAGGGCACAGGCCGGACTGAAGGAATCCCCCTTCCCTGCCCCCCAGTGCACAGATGTCGTGCACCAGGCCTCTAGTATATATATATATATAAAGCTTATAAGCCCTGGGCTTTTTTTTGCAAAAAACAGACTTGCTGGACCTGTAACGGCTTTCTGATCACCTCCTCCTTATTTGCCTCTCCCCCAGTCACAGAAGTGAAGGCTGTGGGTCCGGAGAAGGAAGGAGAAACCCAAACTCTGCAAGCGGCTGGGAGAGGCCCCCATGGCCATGGCCACGGCCACGGCGAGGTATGGCCACAGCCACGGATTGGCCAGCAGGCTGTCCCTTTCCAGGAACCGCTGACACGCCACTTCTCTCTAAGGTTTTGACCTCCACGTGGTCTTTGGATCTTAGACTCAAAGAGGAACTTGTTTTCCTTTAACCTGGTGTGAGGCTATTTTCCAAAATATAAAAAAAAGAAAGCAAACGGAAAGAACCTGACCTTCGCAGGGCTGGGAGCTGTAGTGTTTCCCGAAGGCTTTGTCCTTGGGGATGTCGGGATAGAGGTACTTCAGGGGGTTTTCAGGGATGTTTTCGGCCATAATAACCTTGTAGTCACGGAGGATGTCGGCGAAGGGCAGCGCCGACAGCCGGCCCTTATTGTAGGGCTCCACAGAGTGGAACCTCACTTCTCCTGGGGAGCAGAGAGCCGGTGGTCAGGTTTCCTCGGGCATCCTCTGTGGCCATGCCTCCTGCCCACGGTGTCTTCACATCGCTGGTCATAACACAGTGCCAGCCCCCTCTGCAGTCCGACAGGACAGATCGCCCCATGAGCCAGGACACCGCCCCGGGGGGAGGAAGTCAGGGTCCCTGTGATCTGGGACGACAGTACCATGAATATTCAAACCCACTGACAGGCCGAATTGTTAGGGGCAGACATAGCGTATTGAAAACGCATTATAATGATAATTACAAGGAGTATTAACCGTGCTCTGTTAACCACGATGGCTCTGTTCTGATTAGAGAAAGCACATCCGAACCTGGCTGGGAGCTGTGCGCCCTGGGACAGGGGAGCTCACATCAGAATTCATTCTATCCTCCTTCTGAGAACTGTCTGTCATCATGGAAAGATTTACAACCTCGTGGCCGAGAAAGTCTAGTCCGGAGGCACCTGCTCTTTACAACCACCAGCCCCCATGGCCTGTAATCTGGTCCCGGAGTGCCTGGAGGCGCCCGCTAGCCCCCCCTCGTACCCCGCACCCGCATGACTTGCAGCCTGTTGTGACTGCCCCGTGCCCACTTTCCCATGCCTTTAATCCCCTCTTCCCCACATGATCTTTGTCCTCCTACCCAACACAAGCAGCTGGCGATGGTGGAGGGTGAGCAGATGTTTGTGGCTGACCTGCTGCTCTCCCACGCTGCCGGCAGGATTGGAATAAACGCACATATGAGTCAACCCCGTCTCTGCTGAATGGGCTCAAGTAGCGACAGGCAGCCAGGACCCCTTGGTTGTCTGGTTACAGAGCAACACCCCAGGCACTGAACACGGAAACACCAGTGGCCAAGGCCCAGAGTCCCTGTGCAGGAAGCCCCGCGAGCACGCACCGCTCTCAGCGTGGTCCACCCACGTGAAGGTGATCCCGCCCA
>NW_006293349.1:3867156-3875243 GCF_000327345.1 Myotis davidii
TTGCTCACAAAGCCCATGACACACCTGGGAAGGCAGCAGTGGGTCGTATTATCTGATCAAGGGCGGTCACTTAGTGCATTCGCATTCTCCGTGAATGAATCCACAAAGAGCAGACCTAAATTTGCTTTGGGAATCACCCAAAGTTAACTGTGTCTGTAACAGTCGTCTTATACAGAGTAAAGTGAACACCAATATTCTGTGAGGAACGGAAGACACGGCAGCGATTTCCCCTGCACAACATTCAACATGTTTAAAAAGAGAAGAAAAAGAAAGCCAACAGCATAAAAATAAACACCTAGGGAACCCGTCCGCAAAATATAAGCTGTAACTCACCCATCGATCCAAAGGGGAAGAATGTGCTTCTTAATGAGATCTAATATTGCTTCAAGCCACGTCCAGAAGGTGAAGGATTTGCCAGGTAAGTGCTCCTGTTAGCAGAGACAGACACAGCGCAGCATTACTCCCCAGGTGATGCTGATGGAATAATTCAAGCCCTCTTTTTTCAGGGGAAGAATTTCTTGAAGTGAGACAACACTTTATAGAGTTTCTTCTTAAAACAACCTTATCCAGAAAATCCTCAAAATACAGATTATGATACAGAGTCTTACAGAGGAGCTGTTACCTCTCACCCATCAGATCTACAATATAAAAACGATTAAGCCAGTGCTGGCGAGGACACAGGGAACCACGGGCTCTCATTTCTGCTCAGGGCTGTAGTTCAGACAAGTTTCCCATGAGGCTATTTGGCAACGTGCATCGAAAGATTTAAGTATTCCTTTAACTCTTTGCTCAACAGTCTGAAGGAAATATTTAGACGAGTATATAAAAAGGTATATACAAGATCCTAATGGCAACATTAAAAAAATAGCCCAGCTCTAACTGGTTGTGCTCAGTGGATAGAGCACTGGACTGTGGACTGGAGGGTCCCAGGTTCGATTCCGGTCAAGGGCATGTACCTTGGTGTGGGCACATCCCCAGTAGGGGGTGTGCAGGAGGCAGCTGATGGATGTTTCTCTCTCATCGATGTTTTTAACTCTCTATCCCTCTCTCTATCCCGTCCTCTCTGTAAAAAAATCATAAAATATTAAAAAAATAGCCCAAATTGCAAACATCAACATCCAACCAGTTGTTTACAATGTATTTCCACAACCTTAAAACATTCTTATCTTTCCAAATTAAATGCATGCCGCAGGTGAGATGAACAGACTATCTACAGTTGCCAGCTAGAGGAAAAGGAGCACTATTACAAAAGACTATAAATGCCGTCCCCCCTTCCCCTGCGGGTACCTTGCAGAACTTGGACCAGGTGAGATGACCATCACTGTAGCTGGACTGGACTACAATGAAAGAAAAGAATGACATTTTTATTAAACAAGGAGACTCTTCAATTTGGTGCTCAATTTAGATTTCCCTCCTTCTCTCAAGCATTTCTCAAGCACCTGCTCTGCGTTTATAGTGTATTCAGTGCTGGAAACAGTAAACATCTGTCATGCAGTTTATTATAACGGGGCAAATTCTTTTCCATGGAGGAGCTACAGATAGCTTTAGGAAGGGGGTAGGTGCCTAGGACCACACCTCCATGAATGGACAGGAAATACATCGTCCGAGGAGAAGGAAGGGCCCCTCCAGTAGCAAGAATAATGTAGGGTGAAGCATAGTGGACATGAGTATGGTTTATATAAAAGACAGTCAGCCCTGGCCAGTTTGGCTCAGTGGATAGAGCGTTGGCCTGTGGACTGAAAGGTCCCAGGTTCCATTCCAGTCAAGGGCACATACCCGGGTTTTGGGCTCGGTCTCCAGTGGGGAGCGTGCAGGAGGCAGCTGATCCATGATTCTCTCTCATCATTGATGTTTCTATCTCCTTCTCCCTCTCTCTCTGAAATCAATAAAAATATATTAAAAACAGAAGACAGAACAGCCTAGTGTTGGTGAATAAACATAAAACCAATTTGCATCAGTAGACGAAGCCAGATTGCCAGGAGTGCTGACTCTTCCCCTGAAAAGAATGGACAAGCCATCTATTAGGCAATAAGGAGCCATGGGCAGTGAAAGGATCCAGGAGTTTCTATTTAAATTTCCCTTCCTTCCTTCCTTCCTTCCTTCCTTCTCTCTCTTTTTATAGAATGATGTTTTTGTTTTATTTTAAAATATATTTTTATTGATTTCAGAGAGGAAGGGAGAGGGAGAGAAAGAAACATCAATGATGAGAGAGATCATTGATTGCTGCCTCCTGCACGCCCCCTTCTGGGGATCAAGCCACCATGTGGGCATGTGCCCTGACCCGGAATCCAATCGTAAACTTCCTGGTTCATAGATTGATGCTAAAACTATTGAACCACACCGTCCAGGCTCTATCTAAATTTCTAAGAAAATTATACTCAGAAGAATACTTTGATAAAGATCTGAAAGTATATGGTGGCTATCTATGCTACATATTTAAAAGATTTATTCACTCACTAACAAATATAAGTTGAATTCCTACTACTGTGGTTTATGAATTAAATAAGTATCCAAAAGGATACTTACATTAGTAAATGTTATAACATTCTTAAAGCCCTGATCTGTTTAAAAGCCTATGGATCATATACAGTCACAGTACCAGCGGCACCTGTACATCCAACTTAACCAAATCACACAGGTTTCAATGCTGCTCAAATGCGTCCTTGCCCCGCTTTAACTACAAATCTATGCAAACCCAACTTTAACTATTTTTTTGGTGCTAAATGTGTTCGCCCTAAACTTGTCAAAATATAGGGTATCTTTTAAAATTCTTTTAGAAAAAGCTTCACTATAGTCACTACACTGAGTTCCAACGTCTCTATTCTGCAAACGTTAGAAATGTCAGACCGAAATGTTCTTCTGGAAAGGATTAAGTGTTACCTGGTGGGTTTTAATTTCCATTAGATCTTATGGCCCGGGAATCAGCGCTTTTCCCGTTGGTTAAGGGTCACCGTGATATGAATATGAGAGATCAGGCGCCATCAGGACTGCCCGTCATATTCAGCGGAAATGGCGTAAGAACACCCCGGAGACTGGAGTGTGGGGCGGGAAGGAAGGGGCTTTAGGCCCGGACAGGCCTCGCCCGTGTCTTCACGCTACGACACAGCAGCCACGCAGCGGTGGCAAGTTACTGACCTACCCTCATCTATAAGATCAGTATTCTGCCTTCAAGAACGTTTGAAAGATAGTATAGCAGTCAGCCCTGTGCCTGGCGCTGAAGAAATCGTGGTGATCACTGTTATGACCACTAGAAGCAACGTCACCCCCGGCGCTTTACAGCACGGAGTGCCACGCACAGGGCCCAGGCCTCGGCACCTGGCACTCACCTGTCAGCTTCTCGGCCAGCATGTTGAGCTGATCGGAGTTCAGGCCACGCCCCACGTATGAGGAGAACTGCCAGCTCATCACCTCCAGGAGCTGGCTCAGCGTGGCCGGGGGAGGGTTGTTAAAGAAAACCAAGTTCTGAAATAGAGTCGGAACAGGGGTTACATGTCACATCGAACACCCTGCAACCCAACAGATTCCTGATGTCAACTCTTTAGGCCAACCTGAGGGAGCAGTGCGGATACAGAGGGGAAACCGAGTTAGTTTGTAGGGAGACGCTGTAGGCTGTGCAGCTGACTCAGGAGCTCTGTGGGATGCATCCCCAGAGTCCCCCTCCAGGAGCAGGGGGGATCTGGGATGGCTGGTGCTAAGGGGGAGGGTGGCTTTCTTAAAGCAGAAGGATTGCGGGGTTGGGGGGGGCGGAGGGGGTGTGCAGCCCCAGGGCACTCGTAGGCTGGAGAACAAGTTGGGTGAAGAGCTTTGAACGCCTGTAGCTCCTAGGGAATGATGTTTCATTTCAGGGGTGTTGGCTGTTCTTGGCTTTAAAGACGGGGTGACTTCTCTAGTGAGTTCTGTCTCCTCACTGCAGGCAGAGAGGACCCTGCCAGCACAAGGCCCTCCTGGCCAGTTAGTCTGTCTCAGATGCCAGGGCCCGGAAGCTGGGAAGGAATAATAGTGCTGAGTCATTGTCCACGCTGTTTCCTTATCAGGAAAGACACTAGAGCTGACTCAGCCTGCCTGTTCTCATGGCTGGACCAGGTAGAAGAATTCTTCCCTTTGGAAGGAACATTGGCTTTGAGTTAAGAAGTGTTGTTATTTGCATCTGACCTCTTTTCTCTAGAGTCTCTAGACCCTGGTGGTTTCCAGGACGACGCACTGAGGTTTTGTAAGAGGGTCTGGGAAGTGCTTACTCATCTTTTTGCCACGCCCTCCCCTGCTTGTTGGTTAAGAAAAGCATCTGTTGTCTGCTGGAGGCCAAGTCAATGTCTCAAGTAACCACAAGACAGCACTGAAACCCACCTGGAGCCTAGAATGGATTAAATCTGTAATGAACGTCAAAGGGTTAAATAATTACACAATCGACTCAAAAATCGGCACCATCAGAGTGTGGTTAGGCAACACCGATGTCCACTCTAGTTACTTGTTTGGAAACCAGTTCTCTGCCTCCGTGGAAGGGTCTGTGTGAGGTGTGGGCAGAGTAGTGAACAGGCAAGCACAGCAGCCATCACATTCTGGAGCACGCGTCTCCCGTAGCCCAGTCAGCAGTCGGCAGGGTGACCCCAGAGCTCCCGCTGATGCACGTACTGGGGAGCTGACCAGACCCTCCGCCTGCCACCTTTGTTAGCCTGAACTCTCTCAGGGTCCACGCACATTTGAACATAATACTTTGAATCTGACATGAAAGAGGAACCATACAACTCGGTAGACTGGAGTTCTGAAACGCAGCAACCCACAGGACACGCCGAAATTTTATTTACACACAGATTTTTTTTTTTGATGTGGATGGGTTTCGTCGACAAAGCAAATCCAATGGAATTAAAGGAGGAGAAATCAGAATAGAGACTCTACCTGGGAATCATTGGTTGACACATTGTACCAGATGATGGATGCCCACGCATTAGGTAACTGGCTGACATTGGAAATCATCACCACGGGTAAGGAGCTGGTCTGGTTTAAAAAAAAAAAAGCATAGTTATGACAGGTAGGTGCACCTTGACATGATTTTAGACTTGGTCCTCTCCCCTCAGGAGCCTTCTCCAGCCAACCCCACTGCTCCCAGCCTGGTGTCTGCACTGCCCGGTCACCTCGGTGATTTGTGAAGGCTCATGTATGCTTGCCGAGCACGTATGAAAGGTACAGGGAGGAAAGGAGCTGTAGACACTGGAATCCTTTCTAAAGTGCTCGGCCAGCCAGCCTCTTTAACATCTTCCCTGAGACCATGGGAGTATCTATACTTTCTTACATCAGGTACTGCCTAACACGCAACCAATTCGAGCTTGTAACCATCTAGCCAGCCGTGGACAAACTACGGCCTGCGGGCCGGATCCCGCCCGTTTGAAATGAATAAAACTATTGAAAAAAAGACCGTACCCTTTTATATAATGATGTTTACTTTGAACTTATATTACTTCACACAAACACTCCATCCATGCTTTTGTTCCGGCCCTCCGGTCCAGTTTAAGAACCCATTGTGGCCCTCGAGTCAAAAAGTTTGCCCACCCCTGATTCTAGCCACTGTTCTCTCCATAAGTTACACGAAAGAATTGAATTTTAAATTTATCGCTGAGATGGATCAATATGTCCAAATTATGATCTGACACCTCATGAACGTCAGTACTAGACATGGGAGTTTTAACTGGAGAAGACGGTGAAGTCAGCTCTACTGGAACACAAAGCATTATGGGAGATGGCGCCGCGTGGCCTGTTGGTGCAGAACTTAACTCGGTACTTTTGGTGCTGCAGCTTCCCATCTCATGGAAGAAATAGCCTTTCACAGACTGGCCTGGGAGGCTGAGCAACTTTCATCAGTCCCTCCCCAGTAACAGAGGCTAGAAGGCCGTGGACCGCGAAATAACCATGGAGGAACTGCATAGCTCATGGAAACAAGTTTTGGGAAAAGAGATGAGTGAGGAATCCATGATCAATTTTATGAACACGTTTCCAGTCAGACAAAACAGCAAAGGCAGAGCTCTAACATAATACATCCCACAAACAGGGTCGTTGTCTGGGTGTGTGGCAGGCACTGCGCTTATTCGTTCATTTACTCGCAAACGCTGAGCAAGTGCTGTGTGGTGGCACTGCGCTGGGCACTGGGCACTGGGCACGGGGGACCAACGAGGCACGATGCCCGCCTTCAGGGCGCTCACGGTGACCATGTTCACGGTCCCCAGGGTTCTTCATTCCTTCTTTGACTTTGATGGTGAATGTTAAAACAAGGTGCTCTTGGTGTCCCTATTACTTATCTTTACGTTAGAAAAGTCTTTCTGAGGGATTCGTATGTGGGAGTTAAATTTTTGAAAATATATCATGACGTGACATCATGGCTCAAGGACACTGGTTTCTCTTCAGGCGCACCCCTGAGTATCCCCGACTTAGGAAATCCCAGGAAACAAAACACACACACAATCTTCCCAACCAATCATTCGCTAGGCCTGTGTATGGAATTCCTAATGCCCGTGAGATTTTTTTCATTCAGATTCAACCAGTATAATCTATGTTGACTAATTTGTAAGCATTTGACGTATTGATTTTCTAAATTAAAACAAAAATAAGGAATAGGGATGTACTGAGACCTAGAAAAGACTGAGGTTTTTATCTACAAATGCTGACCGGGTCCTGAAGACGTTAGTAGTAAATAGTAGATGTTTCTGGAAACCCCTACCTCCAGATCGATCGTCAGGCCATAGAGGCAGATCTGTGCTTCAAAGGTGATGGAGTGAAGCTCCTCCGTCACCATGTGGCAGCCCTAAGGGAGAGAGAAACACGCCTTCACTCTCACAGACAAACGCAGACTTGCTCTCTGTGACAGGCCTGCTTCTACTGGTAAAAACCAACACATTCTCAGAGTGTAAGCCCCCAACATTCCCCAGGATGCAACAGCTCCCCTGTTCTTTCACAAGTTATTTAGAGTATGTGGTACAGAGTTTGGGGCATCTTCATTTCCACAGACAGGACAACGGTAAGTCTCCAAAACAATACACTTTCCAGCTTTTAAAATTCTAGCATGGTTTCATCAGCTGAAATTCAGATAAATAGCTCTTTCCTTTTTAACTTTCGGAGATTAGTCCTTTGACTTACCGACAAAGAACAAAAGCAAGCCGTGTGTGTGTGTGTGTGTGTGTGTGTGTGTGTGTGTGTAGCTACAACAGAAGCAGCTCGGTGTCATAATGCATTTGTTTAAAAAGAAAGCAGGATTTCCTTCTGGTGACTGTTCCAGCTGGAAATGTCAATAGCATAACAGCTGGGGTTTTGTTTACTTTCTAATAGAGTAAAACCCTAATCTAGATCTCCCAGTGAGAGTGGGGGGTGAGGGTGGCAACAGGCTCCCTGCGCCCCGGAACCTGGGGCCCCGAGGCTTGAGGGTGAAGAGGGCTGACGAGCAGGGGCCCCAGTCCATGCAGTGAGGCCCATGCCTCCCCAGCCCCGGGCAGGGCAGGAGGTCAACTCTCTGGAGCCCATGAATCACAGGAACTGAAAGGGCTCTCTACAAGGTCAAGCTGAAGGCAGAGGTGAGGTGCTGAAAGGGGAAGATGCGGTGAAAGCGTACAGGAAAGCCAGGTGGGCGTGGCTCAGTGGTTGGGCGTCCACCTATGAACCAGGTCACAGTTCAATTTCCGGTTGGGGCACATGCCCAGGTGTGGGCTCCATCCCCAGGGTGGGATGTGCAGGAGGCAGCTGATCCATGATTCTCTGTCATCATTGATGTTTCTATCTCTCTCTCCCTTCCTCTCTGAAAAGGTCTTTGGTTGATATCTTCCCACCCGCCCTCCCTGGTCCCTGATGAACCTTTAAGCACTTTGCCACGTGCCAGGACCTGCAGCTTTGTCATCATCGAGAGCTCGTTGGCCTGACCCCAGGCTACTAGCCAGAATCTCAACAAGACCCCCAGGTGGACTTTGCGAGAAGACCATTCTCAGTGTGGTGTGTCTATGTTCGCCTCAAAAGGGATCTGAGAAATTGGGAGATGGTGTCGGAAGCTTAACCAATTTTAAAAAATCACCCCGTGGGAAAATGAAAACAGAAGTGGAGTTACTCGACTAGAA